>NC_060140.1:675350950-675654544 GCF_021461385.2 Schistocerca piceifrons | reverse complement strand
GTCTATGTCAAGCTCATCAATGAAGTGGCCTGTGACCTTCTACTTCTCCGACACAGACAAGGACTTCGTTTCTGTCATGCGGACGCGAATGTTGGAGCGGTTGCAGTTGAACACGCAGGTATAGGACTACGAACGATCCGCATCTTTGAGCTTCCATTATAAATGCCAGAAGAATTGGTGACAGACGCACTGCGTCCTTACGGAACGGTCCAATCCCATGTGGCTGAAAAACGGACGATTTTCGAAACGCGTCCTGTCCTCAATGGTGTCAGACATAAACGAATCGAACTCAAAAAACACTTTCCGTTATACTTGTATATCGCTGGTTGTAGGGCGATTTTCATCTGCGACGGACAACCAAGGACGTGTTCTGGTGTGGGAAGGAGGGACACGTACATTCTGAGTGTACTCATCGAAGATTGTTACAGCTGCCACGGGATGATCCACCCCTCACACCGTATCCGACTGTGCTCCACATGACTTATGTCGCCGCATTACGCGATGACGTAGCCCGCGAGCCATAAACGTACCGGAACACACAGACAACGGCAGATCGTGGAGAGCCACGGAAGTACGACGTTGCGCTGGTCCGCCTGCAGCAGTCACAGGACGCCCACGCTTCGGTGCTGCTTACGGATCCTTCAGATGAGTCACTTACAGACGTCGATAATACGACGGCGCACGATTCCGACGACCCCCACGAACAACTAGAGATCGTGCTGACCTCTGATTCAGAGGCCCGGCAACGAAAACAGCGATCAACGTAACGCCGGAAGAAGCGCCGCCTCACGTAGGAGAACGACCAGCCTGATCTAGCAGGCAATTCTGAGGTGGTTTCAGGTACAGAGCAGACAGCCATGGATACAGAAGAACTGCCTAGCGTGGGTGCAAGGATGGCCAGCGACGGCGACACGACCTTCCGATGACAATTCTCCAGAAACAGCGGAGGAGATCGATCGACGGTAACAGGCTACTGAAGAGGCAACGGCGCCTACGACGCACGACAACGATAGGACGCCTGGGGACTGGTCTGAAGATCCAACCCCATGGGGAACAGATGATGCAGGAGGAACTGCTCCCACACACTCTCCCGGTGTAAGTCCGGAATAGCGCACGGAGTAACGGCAGACCATATGAGTGGACGACGGTGGACGTTAGAAAGAAAGCAGTCTGTCTACGGAAGAATTAGTGACCGTAAGGTGCCCTATCTACGTAGACAGAAATACAACAAACTTATCGGATACGCTCTGTTAACGTCAGTAGCATTGCGACGCCGGTAAAAATCAAGATGCTCAGAGACATGATAAAGGCTGCAGCTATGGAGATAGCACTATTGCAGGATGTTCGGGTGCTTCCCCCTCGGACTTTACAGTTACGATGTTTACTGTTCCCCATGTGACGAGAGAGACGTTCGCACAGCGATACTCTTGAAGGAAGGGATACGTGCAGACGAAGTAGAGTATTTACCTTCTGCCCGTGGTACGGCCGTCAGTATAGGCGGAAGACATTTGATCAATATATACACACCGTCAGGGTCGGATAAGAGAAGGGACAGAGCAGATTTTTACGCCCATGAGGTTACACCGCTGTTCCAGGGACGACACGATGGTTGCATACTCTGCGGAGATTTTAATTGTGTGCTGGATAAAAAGGACCAACACAGTAACTATACTCCTAGCCAAGAACTTCGGGAGCTGGTCAAGGGGATGAAATAAGTCGATACATGGGACCGGAAGTATCGCAAACAGCCAGGATACACATTTTTTACTAGTCACTCCGACAGCCGTTTGCATCGGATCTACGTTTCAAGGGCGTTAGCGATGTCGACGGTGGATGCAGAAATATGGCCGACAGCGTTTACAGACCACAAGGCGCACATTTGCACGGTTAACCTTGATAGACAGCAGGTATGGAGACGGAGGGGTAATTGTAAGATGACCGTCTCCCACCTGCGTGATGCAGAATGCCGACGCATGGTGGAGGACGCGTTGCATCGTTGCCTCCGTCGACGAATCGAATGCGCGAAGGAGGATCGAGTGCGCGAAGCCAGCTTTACGGAGGACGTTAATAGGTTACGGGAAGGGGGTTTCTCAATGGCAGTGCACGACCACTGACTTTTCCATTACGGCTCTCCGGGAACTGTTAGCTCAACCACCTACACCAGAACGCCAGACGGCCGCCCGCCGTGTGAAGGCGAAGCTGGTACAACTTGCGACACTAAGGATGGCGGATACAATGATACGCCCGAGGTCGCAGGATTGCCTGCCCAATGAGGTTCCCTCAATGCATTACGTGGTAAAGGATAGAAGAAGAAGATGGACGTTAATTCATGAGATCAATCTCGGCGATGGCCGTCGTTTTTCAACACAAAGGGGCCTAGCACAGGCGCTCACAGATCATTTTAGCAGATTCTAAGCGAGCAAGGGGGAGGTCCAGAGGGCCGGCCGGGGTGGCCGAGCGGTTCTAGGCTGTACAGTCTGGAACAGCGCGACCGCTACGGCCGCAGGTTCGAGTCCTGCCGCGGGCATGGATGTGTGTGATTTCCTTAGGTTAGTTACGTTTCAGTAGTTCTTAGTATAGTGCTCAGAGCCATTTGAACCATTTTTTTGAGGGCCAGGGGGAACTGGGGAACTTCCTGGAAGAGATGCTAGACGCGACGCGTGTGAACGGGGAAGCGGACTTCTTATCTGAAATTACGTGTGAGGAGCTGAAGGAAGCGACTACACGAGGTGCCTGCAACAAGGTACCAGGTCCAGACGGATTCCCGTTGGAATTTTACCTTTCCTTTGTGACCGTTATGACACTGATGTGGTTATGCACGTTTACTGAGTTTCTGCGGCAAAACGTACCCGTTCCCATTAAATTCACGGAAGGGTTGATGATCCCGATACCCAAGCCTCGAGGTGGCAAACGGCCTTGTGATTATCGCCCCTTGACCTTTCTTAATAGTGACTTCATGATCTTCATGCGCATACTGAGAAGTCGTATCAAAACGTCGCTGGCGTATTGAACACATGCCGATCAGACTTGTCTTGGCGGCGTCAGTAATATCCACACAGCCTTGGGAGACTATCGTGACGTCGTCGCCCTTGCGGCTGCGTCCTGCCTCTGGGGGGGGGGGGGGGGGGCACTGGTTGCTGTAGGTTTCGAACATGCTTTTCATCGAGTGGATCATGTGTACATCGCGGCGGTTTTGAACAGGATGGGTGTCTCGCTATTATTCACCACTGCAGCCATGCGACTGTTGCACGGCGCCAGATCAGCGATGGTGATCAACGGAGGGAGAACAGAGTATTTTAAGATCTTAAGATCAGTAAGACAGGATCGCCTTAGAACTGTGCCTCGCATGCGTTCGCCGCCGTCTAACGGGGATCTCCCTGCGGCATCTATCATTCAAACGTATCGCATACACGGATGACAATATCTTCCTGGTCCGGAAGGAGAGTGAGACTCAATCAACACTGGATTGGCTACGAACCTATGGGATGGCAGCTGGCAGCGAGGTCAACTTCCGAAAATCACAATTAATGCACGTGAGGCGAAGAATAGAAACATGAACGGAAGGACCCTTACCTGTGGTGCAAACCTTCCGATGTTTGGGTATCACCTTCCATAAGGAGACGGCGGGAACGGCTGCGGACAACTTCCGCCGGCTGTACGACTAAACGCCCTACGGTCGATGGATATGCTGCAGCGAGTGTTACTCGTCAACCTTTATCTCGCGCCAATGATCTGCCACCTGACACACCTTCTCCCCTTGAAGCTCACGATGGCTATGAGGGTTCAGGCGCCTTTTGGCTACTATGTAAGTTTTGGACAGCTCTTTAAGGTACAGTACAACACGCTTACACTCCAAGCGTGAGTAGGGGGCGTTGGTTTAGTAAAGGTGCACGAGAAGGTACGTGCCATGTATATTAAAACTATGCTAAAACAGTGGCACAGCAGGAATCACTCGGTTACGGGGACAATCATCGAAGAACTAGTACCATCATCGCATCATCCCCCTGTCAGAGTCGGCCATGTATCTTCACCAAAACATGGTTCAAATGGCTCTCAGCACTCTGGGACTTAACATCGGAGGTCATCAGTCACCTAGACGTTACAACTACTTCAACCCAACCAACCTATGGACATCACACACATCCATGCCCGAGGCAGAATTCTAACCTGCGACCGCAGCGGTCGCGCGGTTCCAGACCTAAGCGCCTAGAACCGCTCGGCCACAACAGCCGGCATATCATCCCCGGTGACGTATGTGCGCACGTTCATCGTTGAACGCAAATACGCTCAAGAGCGTTTACCGACCCCTCGACAGTCGACGTCGAAGGACGTGTACCATCTGCTTCTTCGACAGATCACCCGGAACAGAGTGGAACGGAAACATTCAGCCGTTAATTGGCACGTGGTGTGGCGCACGGTATACCACCTTCACCTACCTACAACAGTCAAGTCAACATAGTACATGGTAGTGAACCGGAAATACCCTACGAATGATAAACAGTACGCAATAGATTTGGCGGATTCACCCACGTGTCAGCAATGCGGCTTTGTGGATACCGACGACCACCGGCTGGTCTGCGACGAGGCATTGGCCGTCTGGACTCTAGAAAGGAAGATAATAGCGCTGATGCGGCGGACTATCTACAGGGTGTTACAAAATGGTACGGCCAAACTTTCAGGAAACATTCCTCACACACAAGGAAAGAAAATATGTTATATGGACATGTGTCCGGAAACGCTTACTTTCCATGTTAGAGCTCATTTCATTACTTCTCTTCAAATCACATTAATCATCGAATGGAAACACACAGCAACAGAACGTACCAGCGTGACTTCAAACACTTTGTTACAGGACATGTTCAAAATGTCCTCCGTTAGCGAGGATACATGCATCCACCCATCATGGAATCCCTGATGCACTGATGCAGCCCTGATGAGCCTCGTATTGTGTCACAGCCGTCCACAATACGAGCACGAAGAGTCTCTACATTTGGTACCGGGGTTGCGTGGACAAGAGCTTTCAAATGCCCCCATAATTGAAAGTCAAGAGGGATGAGGTCAGGAGAGCGTGGAGGCCATGGAATTGGTCCGCCTCTACCAATCCATCGCTCACCCAATCTGTTGTCGAGAAGCGTACGAACACTTCGACTGAAATGTGCAGGAGCTCCATCGTGCATGAACCACATTTGTGTCTTACTTGTAAAGGCACATGTTCTAGCAGCACAGGTAGAGTATCCCGTATGAAATCATGATAACGTGCTCCATTGAGCGTAGGTGGAAGAACATGGGGCCCAATCAAGACTTCGCCAACAATGCCTGCACAAACGGTCACAAAAAATCTGTGTTGATGACGTGATTGTACAATTGCGTGAGGATTCTCGTCAGCCCACACATGTAGGTTGTGAAAATTTATAATTTGATCACGTTGGAATGAAGCCTCATCCGTAAAGAGAACATTTGCACTGAAATGAGGATTGACACGTTGTTGGATGAACCATTCGCAGAAGTGTACCCATGGAGGCCAATCAGCTGGCTGATAGTGCCTGAACACCGCTGTGCATGGTACGGAAACAACTGGTTCTCCCGTAGCACTCTCCATACAGTGACGTGGTCAACGTTACCTTGTACAGCAGCAACTTCTCTGACGCTGACATTAGGGTTATCGTCAACTGCACGAAGAATTGCCCCTTCCATTTCAGGTGTTCTCGTCGTTCTAGGTCTCCCAGTCGCGAGTCATAGGCAGGAATGTTGAGACACCTTCGTTCTGGAAATCTGTCTCTATACAAACGTACCGCGCCACGGCTATTGCCCCGTGCTAATCCATACTCAAATGGGCATCTGCCAACTCCGCATTTGTAAACATTGCACTGACTGCAAAACCACGTTCGTGATGAACACTAACCTGTTGATGCTACGTACTGATGTGCTTGATGCTAGTACTGTAGAGCAATGAGTCGCATGTCAACACAAGCACCGAAGTCAACATTACCTTCCTTCAATTGGGCCAACTGGCGGTGAATCGAGGAAGTACAGTACATACTGACGAAATTAAAATGAGCTCTAACATGGAAATTAAGCGTTTCCGGACACATGTCCACGTAACATCTTTCCTTTATTTGTGTGTGAGGAATGTTTCCTGAAAGCTTGGCCATACCTTTTTGTAACACCCTGTATACAGCCGTATCTTCCGACAAAGTATTTTTTCTAGAGGAAACATATTTTCCGCGTCATAAGACGAACGCAATGACGTTGATCACCGGTATGACGGTCCATTACATATATAGAGACACACGTCTGAACGTACTGAACGTACTACGGCTACGAAAGTACGAGGATTGGTATGCCAATTTCCTTGGAATGCTTTTTGCGGACCCGCCATGTACTTGTGGTGTGCCGGGTGCGCAAAGACGAGTGGCGGTGCTGTCGTTGTGAAACCTAACAAGTAATGGACAACTAAGCGAGTGTGCGACCTAGGAAGAACTAACACTTGCACACTTAGCAATGGAATGATACTTCCAATTTTGTTTTAATATCTATAAATTCTTTTTTAAGGTGCCGGAGGTGGGTCAACTTTGACTTTGTTGTTATTTCATGTTGCATAGTAGGACGGCAGCGAGGTTCCTTCCAGGACAGTTATGATGCATAAGTACGTACTATGGTTTTGTAAATAATAAAGGTTTCTGTTTCTCCTACAGTCCTTTGAAATGGTAAAACAAAAAAAATGAAAAAGCAAAGTCGAAAAATATTCGGATAGAGCGTCTGCCATATCAGCAGGAGGTCCCAGGTTAGAGTCCCGGTAGGGGTCCCAGTCGATATTTATCAACACCTGTAAGCAGGTAAAGGCCTGGATTTCATTATAATTTGATTGACTATTGAAGTAGCCTCAACAGTGTAGCCGCGCGGCCTGAAGCATCTTGTCGTGGTCCGCGCGGCTCCACCCCCACCCCACCCCCACCCCCTCCAACCACCGTCTGAGGTTCGAATCCTTCCTCGGGCATTAGGCATGTATGTGTGTGTGTGTGTGTGTGTGTGTGTGTGTGTGTGTGTGTGTGTGCGTGTGTGTGTTAGCGTAAGTTAGTTTAAGTTAGATTAAATAGTGTTTAAGCTTAGGGACGGATGACCTCAGCAGTTTGGTCCCACAAGACCTTAGCACTAATTTCCAAACTATTAAAGTATAACAAATAAAAAACATGCCTCTATTGAGTCTACATCCTGCGATGTAGCAACTTGTTGGCTTAAGATGTCCAGTAGACCATTCGTGTGTGACTGGTACGCCGCGTTTTGGTTATACCGAGGATTTCAGGATTTCTCTAGATTCCTTTCGTATGTACTTTGCATGAAGCACTGCTTTGCCAGCTTGTGGTGTGGTTTCATAAGTTTGGTTTATGCTCGATAATTCAAATGAAGGTGATCACAAACAAATAGGGAGGGACAGCTTAAAAGTGTTACAGTTAAGACATCTTGGAAACAATAATGTTTGTTTGCTAGGCAATACATCAGCTGAACGAATAATGCTCTATAGTAGTTTCACAAAATTTCGAGAGAATTTAATCAAGTTGGACATGAAGCGCGTCTTAACGCACCTGATAAATGTGCATGGATTTCCCAAATTCCTTCAATGACGACTGTCGAAGATCTGTTGGTTACTGTAAGAACTGAGAATAATGTCGCGTATGACTGCATGCTGCGCTAGTCTGTTGATGTTTCATTGGAATGTAACGAGGCTAATTATCGAAGTGGATAAGGCCTTACTAGTTTTATCCCAATAGGAATGTCTTCTTGGCAATATTTATTATCGCTGTAGGTGTTTTCCTCGTAGCACTTGCATCATTCCAGTGCTGCACACTATGTATCAGTCACTGTTATTGTATAATGATTCTCAATAACACTTGCGTTCAGAAGGATACAACAATAATGTTATTTTTACGTTATCTTTGTCAATGAGGATGCCGTTGCTGGACAGTTGAGAGGAAAACGTGCGTCCGCTAAGGACGAATGTTTAAGAAAAGCGTATGATCGGTGAATAGGATAATGAAATACATTATCTTTATTCTTGATTATTACCCATTATATAGTTGTCTAATTCATATTAACAGTAGAGTCCACGAGAAGATTTTCCCAGGAAGGGAAAGTTGGACTCAAAATGCTGGTTTACAAGACAGAAAAGAAAGAATTTTATGCCGGAATACAACTGGTTAATGTTTCAAATCTGTACCATTTGCTATCTGTCTGTGATAATTCATGCCCAATTCAGTCCGGTGTGGAATTTCGTTATAGTGGCCTTCCAATGCTTTTATCTCATATACACTGATGCGACCTATCGTTAAGTGCAAACTTCGTACTGTCTGTATCACTGTCAGTCCATGTTCAGATATCGAAAATATTGCCATATGCACGTGAGACACAAAACAAGCAAACAAACAAACAAACACACACACATACACACACACACACATACACGCGCATACGCATGCGCACCGGCATGCACGCAAGCCAGACTACATTGTAACCTACTGCGTTATATTTAGTGTTGTGACAAGCAAAACATACATTTGTCGGGCATTCACAGTGTACGTACGTTGACATACTCATTTCGTTTCTTTTTTAAATTCCACGACGGTACGTGTTTGCAATTGCAGGTCGTTGGCGGTCCATTCAGTGGGATATTGTAGCCTCCGTCATGAAGAGCAGTGTAGCACACTTCGGCAGAGTATTAAAATCGGTTCCCTCTACGGAAAAGTCATAAAATTCTCGTAAAACAGCAGGACTATATCATAAAAACCATAGAGACATCTTTCCTCACCGATATCACGGGCGCAATTAAGTTGGAGCAGTGAAAATTTATACGCACAGATTTTCACCAGGAATCGGTGCGACATGTCAGTTAGTGGACGATGAGAGCTTTCTCTAGATTTGCAGATAGCTCTAAAGATTACAGCTACCCATTCCCAAGTCACATGCAACAAAAAAATGTATTACCGTAGGTACGAAGTGACAGCCATTATTCATAGGCATAGCCTGTAAAGTTAACACACTCAATTCTTAAATCTATATAGATTCCTCTAGGCTGCGCTGTTGTTATGTATTGTCATTTAATTCTTCCAGTCCATATGTGGCATAACAGCAAACCAGTGCCTAACAGTATTGGTTAAAAATAGTCTTGGTTGCAATTTTAGTTTTTTTATTTTCAACGACGCGTTTCGCCTTATTCAGGCATCTTCAGGTTATCTAAATAGAAAACCGAGAACAAATACATTCTTAAATAGACATACATTAATTAGATAGGCATAAATTCTTAAATAGACATTCTTAAATAGATGTATTTGTTCTCAGTTTTCTATTTAGATAACCTGAAGATGCTTAAATAAGGCGAAACGGATCGTTGAAAAATAAAAAAAACTAAAATTGCAACCAACACTGTTTTTAACCAAAACTGTATTGTCATTTATTTTGCACTGCTCCTTTACTGTTGTCGACTAAAGCAGTTTTCACTGTTAGTCAAAACAGTTAAACCGAATCAGTATGTAACTAGAAACGTCTAACATACTTACTTTTCCTAAACATGTCGTTAGTACACAGGGTAAATCACCTTGGTTGTTAATTTCCAATACTTCTGGGAACGTTGAAGATATTGAAATTATTTTCGACAGAGGATGAGGACTTTCCAGCATCGTCGATTCCTTTTGTCTACTGTCAGTATTAAAGAAGCAATGTGTTTAGTTTACCTGTGTAATCATGATGATGGTAATTCGTGACGGCGTGATGTTAATTAAGCACAGCGAAAAAATTGTTTCACAATGCGAACCGAATCAGGAACCCTGTATCCGTAATGCAGGCAGTGCACTACCATGCGATTTGCACAGTTTTAATGGACGACCTATTTTATTAATGTTATATTTTCTGTTGTTCTGGCGTTTCCATGTTTCATGCGCAATGTTTCGACAAGGGGTCCAGGCCTAGGTCGACAGTTTCATTACGTATACCAGTAGTATTCTCCTGGACACTTACCAGATGATATAACACAGCTCTGAGCACCTGAAGACGACTGAGTCAGTAGGAATATCGTAAAGGAAAATGGAAACAAAAGTTCGGCTGAACACCTGAAAACATATCATTAATCAGTCACGCCAGTCTGAGAGAGCACAATATTTTGCGAGAGCACAATATTTTGATAGTTTATTACGTGTTTCTATATCTTCATAGCTCATAATAATTTATTTCTCAACTATCTGAGACTTGTTCAAACATACCGAACTCCATTGTGAAGGTCATGAAGACTGCTACAGGGTCTTTGTTGACACGGCAAAGCAGCTGTGTCGGCAGCATATACATTAACCACCTCGTGTTAAGAATTTCACAGTATATCGTAAGATGTGTCATGTTTAACCAACAGCAGGCTAATTTATTAACTACAGAATTGGAAATCTTATATTTGGAAGTTTTTTGTTGTTTAGATAACCCGTTTCTGCTTCACATCACAGCGCTGTTAGCAAACGTATTTTAGGAATTAATTTAGGATTACTGATGTGTAGATCCTATAAACAACGTTTCAGAGGGGGAAAACTTCGTAACAAGCTAGCCTGTTGAAAATCTGCTTGAATAAATAAGCATTGACAAACAAAGCCCTAAAAAAAAAAATTAATTAAAGTGCTTCTACCATGCTGGGAGTGACGCGACTTAAAATCCGATAATTTTGCTACAGCACTAGCTGAAAACAGTATTACGAAACTTCTTACATGTGATTCGTGTCATTCTAACCGTGCTACCTATTTCGTTATAAAGTACTGGACGAAAGTTTCAGCCGCCATTGTTTCGAAGGCAGGGGACGCCAATAGGTTAGTTTAGTTTCAGCAGCCGCGATCTCTTAACTTACCTGCCTTAGGACAGCACTGATTAAAGTAACATAAGGAGTTTCGCGCAGTGAAAGAACCTCATACGTTCGAAGTGTTTGTCTTCCGCTGACTGGTCAGAAATATGTTAGCAACACCAGGGATCTTTAGAGGAAATTTCAACTAGGGAAAACGCTAAGCTAGGTACACAGCAACAGCGAGAAGTACAGTGCCCGCGGAGGGCCGAGTTCGGACCACCTGTTCGATTCGACGGCTGGCAGCGCGGGCGGGCCCACGTTCGAGTTGGCTTTCGTCGACTCGGTGTGAACTCGCGGCCGCCGGCGCGGATGTGGCAACGGCGCGGCGCGGAGTCCGGCAGGCAACTGTTTCCATGGCGGCCCGCTCTTCGGGGCTTCCCCGGCGCATGCGTGGCCCACTACAGGCAGCGGCCCTCCGGATTATCGCCGCTCTGGCCCTGACGCTGAGCGCGGGGGTACATGGCTTAGCGAGATCTCTGCCTCTGCGCTGCAAAAGCCATTAGACATGGCGGAATGAAATAGTCCACATGACAGAAGCCTGACAAGCGAAGATGGCAATCGTGTGAGACATACATGAATGATATTGCGCATAGATTTATTTTATGGCGGTCAGTCTTCTGACACACTCTCAGAGTAACACTTGCACCCAATGTCCTCCGTTACTGGCTGTATGTATTCCACTCCCTGTCTTCCCCTGCAGTTGCTTAGAGCTCCATGTAATATCACGGTTAGATATGTTCCAACGTCTATCTAGCCTACAGTTTTTGGGCTTCTGAAGCTCCGTCTTGTACTGTGTCACACGCAGAGTGAAGTGACACAGTGGTTAGTGCACTGGACTCCCATTTGGGAGGACGACTGTTCAAATATGCGTCCGACCTTCCAGATATAGCCATTTACGTTTGCTGTGATTTCCCTAAATTGCTCCAGGCAATTGCCAGAATGGTTCCTTTGAAAGTGCATAGCTAATTTCCTTCCCCATCCTTAAATCACATCTAGTTTGTGCTTCATCTCTGATGGCCTCAATGTCGACGAGAAATTAAACCTTTGTCTGTTTGTTTCTTGCTTGACACACGTCCTAACATCTTTTTATTGTTCTGCAACTATCTTTCGCTACTGATTCTTCTCTCCCCATTTTTTATCTTACCAGTCCCCCTATTTTCGACATTCGTCTGTAGCATCACATCTCAAACGCTTCGATACTCTTCTTTCCCGATTTTCCAAAACCAACTGTCCTTGGTTCATTCCCGTTCAATGCTGTGCCCCAAACGTACATCTCACAATTTTTTTTGTCAAATTCAGGCCTTCTTTTAGCCAGAAACGTCCTCTTCGCCAGAGTAGGTCTGCTTTTTATGACCTACCTGCTTCCTACGTTAAGTGATATTTTGCTTCCAACGTAGCAGAATTTCTACACATCATTTGCTGCTTGGTAGATAATTTCGATGCTATGGTTATCGGTAAAGTCATTTCTTCTCACTCATTATATAACTTTATTGTCATTGTTATCCAGAGTGTCAACACATTCTTGTTTCATTTACAACAGTTGCATTATTGTTCTGCAAGATTTTTTTCTGTTTCTAAAGGAGCCAACTTCTATGTGAATGACGTCCTGAATTATCCGAAGGCACAGTGAGACGATGGTATGGCGTCAGTTCTCAGCAAAGGCGTGGTTGAATATAGATCTGGCAGTGAACCCTACCAGCTGCCTCTCACCCCCTTTGCTAGTCGAGTTACAATTTGTTCCTCAGTTTCTCAGCATACTATTGTGCCTGTGGTACACATTGATAGATTTTTCTGTACCAGGTGCTCATGTGCTGATGTTCGATTTCCTACCTGTTGCCACGCGGGATAGCCGCGCCGTGTGAGGTACATTGCTACGGTTCACCCGGCTTCCTCGTCGGAGGTTTGAGTCCTCCCTCGGTCGTGTGTGTCTGTGTGTGTGTGTGTGTGTTTTCCTTAGCGTTAGTTAGTTTCAATTAGATTAAGTATTGTGTAAGCCTCGGGACAGATGACTTTAGCAGCTTGGTCCCATAGGAACTTACCACAAATTTTCAGTTTCCTCTGTTTCATTTACTACTGGAGATATCTCTCTTTAACACAGTTATATCCTCAACTGTACTGCTTATCTCTTGTGGCCAGTTTTTTCTGCGTTCGCTGCCAGTTGGTTTGCCTTTTCGTTCTCCACAATCGCGGTATGCCCCTTGGTCTATAAATATGATACCTCTGAACCATTTATTTGTAGTTATGTGATGTGGCAAAGAGCAACTCTTTTGCGCCACCAGTCAGTGTCAGTGTTGGCCATGCGAGGGTGAGTCACTTAATTTTGAGGACACTGTTACAAAATTTTTCTGTTCCAAGATAAATGACTTCAAGTACAATGGTGTCCAAAATGAAAGCAACAGACGGAAATTTTGCAAGTCTGCGTTTATTTTGCGACTTAACAGTATAAACAGTAGAAACAATGTACAGGATACAGAACGCTAAGAACTGCTACATGCATAACGGTAGACAAAAATTTACTTCGTTTTTTACAACTTAACGGATTTGCATACACCTTCCGACACCTGGTTAATGTGCTCACAGTGTGGTTCACGTGACCACCTCTGACAACGACGTGGCACGCTGTGAATGATGTCGTCGGTCTCACATTGAGGCAATAACGCCCATTCTTCATGCAAAGATGCACGTAAGTCTCGGGGAGTGGTTGGTGGATACTGACGTGATGCACCGCGTCTGCCTAGTGCATCCCAAACATTCTCTATGGGATTCAAATCGAGAGAGCGAGCAGGCCACGCCACGCGTGCAATATCTTCCAAGAAAAGGTTAGCCACTTGTGCTCTATGAGGTCGAGCGTTATCGTCCATCAGTAAAGAGTCTGGGCCCACACCACCTCGCAACAAGCGCCAATGGGTCTCAAGATCTCGTCACGATACCTGACAGGAGTTAAACCTTGGCGATTCACTTGTACAATTTCATGAGGAGGAGTTCGAGTGGTCAACTTAATCGCTGCCCACACCATTAGGGATCCTCCTCGATATCGGTCTCTTTCCACAATGTTTGGGTCCCGAAATCATGTTCTGCGTTCCCTCCAGATGTAAATCCGTTGAGAATTACTCTTCAGAGCGGGACTCATCCCCGAAAAGAAAATGGGCCTAGTATTCGACCGTCCAGTTGACGACGCAACTTTAGACGTTCTCTTTTGTGAAGATGCGTCGGACGTGCACATACAGCAGGTCTCCGTCAATAAAGGCCATTCTGCTGGAACCTTCTTTACACCGTTTGCCTCGATACGACACGTCCAGTGGATGCTGCGAGGTCTGATGCAAGCTGCCGTGCTGTGGTATGGCGATACCGTCGTGAGCTCACAGGCAGATAACGGTCCTTTCTTCCTGATGTCACATATGGTCGGCCCTGCTGTAGCCTTCGGGATACAGTTTCGATCTCTATTACAAAACCACATTCGAGAAACAAGCCAACGATTCACGTTAAGCCATCGGGCCACATCACTTTGCAACTGATCTGCTTCCATTCTCCACCGGTGAGAGTCTGTTAGGCATCTTCTCTGTGCCATACTGCACCGTCTGTGACTGTGTACACAGCGATTGCGGATGTGGGATTACCGGGAAAACACTACCCCGTTTGATAAGTGCCCTGACATCATCGTTGGCGTGATTGTCCGTTGACCGGAGTGCCGTCTTCCGTGCACAACACGATCGTACGGACATTTGTTGACAGTTTGTATGATTATATTGTTAATTAGCCACAGAGCGCGGAAACAGTGGTTTGTAGCTTTAATTTTTGACACCAGTGTAGTTGGAGAAATGGTCTTGTCAGCGAATGATAAACCCTATGTGCTGCGGAATTGCAGCTTCGAGTTGAAGCCCAACGTTTCCAGATCTCTCTTGCCTGAACACGGCAGGAGAGTGAGGCAGCAGAGTCTTGTTGCACCCAACGACAACAAAAGACACACAAGTGGCACGACTGTGTCTTTCTAGACAAGTGCAGATGGACGTATCTGTGTGTGGAGCCTCTGAAGATCTGTAATGCAATCGTAATCGTATTATTGATATAGCAACTACCGTCATAGTAGCACTGGATACCCAACCCTATCTCTTCTGTGTCGCAAAGCAAGTAATTTGCCAGCAATGATTTAATTTCTGACGCTTTATGGTCAGTGGTTGTGCCCTGCCAAAGAATTCTTTGTAGCGTTATCTTTTAAAATGTTAAAGGAAGACTGGATGTTACCTAGATTGCCCTTGCCTACCTAGGCATATATGGTGATCTCCTGTTGCCCTGGCCAGTATGTTTTCTGCACCTCTCACCCACTGAACGCACCTGGTGACTTACTCTCCACTCACCAGTCACAACAGTTAATGAACTCTGACGTAGAATGCGTACCCATCTGTTATCCAAGCTGAGATTGTTACCATGCCCAGTCAGGATAACGGAATTTTATCTGCCAAATAAGGCAGCTCTACGTCCCAAACATTCGCCCTAATCATTTACATAGTTAATCATCTATTGTTCCTACTATACTGTGTACTGAGTTATAAAAAGATTCCTTATTTGCTATCCACCTTGATACTGCAGTTATATTGGACAACATATAACTTAAAATATCATTTTACGTTCTATTTTGGTTTCATAATGATGGCAGAGTCATTACAGGTAATTATCTGCTTTATCAACAAACTGTATTCATCTGCACTACACAGTTGTTTACACTTCAGATTCCACCGCAAGCTTGATATTTCTCGTTCCTTAAGGCACACATGACCTCTACCCCTCAAAATTGTTTTGTGCGCTTCCGGTTATTATCGATTGTTCAAATGTGTGTGAATTTCTAAGGGACCAAACTGTTGAGATCACCGGTACCTAGAAGTACACACTTCTTAAAGTAACTTACGCTAAGAACGACACACACGCCCATGCCTGAGAGACGACTCGAACCTCCGACGGGAGGGGCTATTATCGATTGTCTGTCTTGCACATCTTTGGCTGTCTCTGTAACTAAGGTTCAGCAGCCGCCTACTCAGAGGGGGCGCTCGGCATGTTTACGAGTTTTTCTGCAGAGAAGTTGTGCGAGAGGCTGGCAATAATGGGCTTCAGCAGCTTACAGCCAACTACAGTACTCAGAGACCGACTGCAGTCGTCCACGCCATGCTGGGTGACTGTCACGCTAGCAACACAACATTCAGCTGCAGTCCGCCATAAGGGGACTAAAGGGACCCTCCTGTTCGGAGGATGCCAGGATCCTACTCAAAGCCCTGCAGCATATTCTGGAATTTCTGCTGTTGAGATGAATTTGGTGAGCAGCTTTTGGAACGTTTGCATTGTGATGTGCGTGTGCCACCGGCGTCTGTTGCTAGAAATGGCTTTGGCGTGCTTGTTGACTATTGGAAGTCACCGGTGGGGTTTTGTACTTAAACTTGCGATTTAAATGTACGTGTTTAATCTACTGATGCATCTGGTTTACCTTGTTCACGAAAAAGCTTCACGGTATGCATCTCGTATTGCTCGTGCAATTGCAAGTTTGTTTGCTCGCATTGTTGTTTAAATCGGTTTTTTGTGTAAGCATCAGCCATTCTGTGTTTCTAGTACCAGTACCAGTTTTGCGTCTTCTGATTAGTTCCTTTCTTTGTGGACACATAGCCTCGTTTTCATGAATTTGAAAGTTTCCTAGGTGCATGGGCAGGCACTGTGGCGCTTTTTTTTATTCCGGCTATAAAAATGTATGTATTTGTGTGTATCGTAGTTCAGCCATCACTATGAAGCGGTTATAAGATATTAGTATAAGCGGACACTTTCAGAAACTTGTTAATCAGAGACTTGAAAAGATATTAATTTTACGCATGATGGTCTCATTGATTTTTCTGTATATTTAAATTTCTTCCAGGCTTCCTATGAAGGTCATTGTCAGGTGTTCACAGGTTCTTCTAATTTCTTAAATTTTTCTTAATTATTCATGTCTGTTGAGATCATGTTAAGGTTAACTCCTTGTTATCTGTCTCCCATTACGTGGCGTCAGGTTACTGGTATTATTACACAGTTTTGAATCTTGTTCAGTTTGGTACTAGCAAGCAAATTAACCTGACTGTTACTGTTTGAAATACTGTGACCAAACCAACGTTCAAGCTCATTTCTTTATTTTATTTTTATCTTTGTCTAGTAAAGTTGTTTTAAATGAGTGATGCTAATTTGGGGTCTAGTCTTTCTACTTCCTCAGAACCATGTTTCAGTTATGAATCCATAGGAATGTTTCAGTTTCATTTGGAATACTCTTATATTTCAACATAACTCAGACTGAGATCTCAATTCTCAAAGGGCTGATATCTGTTCCTGAATTTAACTCCAGCAGAAAAACTTGAATCTGTTGTTTGGGTTCAGATTAACTGAACAATCTTAGCAAATTTTTGCCCTTGTGTCAGACACCTAGGGAGGAAGAGCCGTGTTCACCTCATTAGACACGCCCTAGGGAAGGGCAAAGTTCTTTTCTCGGCATCCTGACATAGGTTCTTTGCAGTTCCCCTGAATGGCCAGACGGTTCTTTTGAAAACAAGAAAAACAACTCCTCTGCATTCTTCCCCAGCCCGAGCTTGTAATAACGTCATACGAGGTAAGTTAAATAAGCTTTCTTTTGTGTTCCACGGCGAGACTATTCTAAGACGCTCCACACCCCCCTCTTGTGTCGGTCATCGCAGGTTCTTCCAGCAACTGACTATCACTCTTAAAGTTAATCAACATGTTCTGAAATAGATGTTTTAGTGTTGTATAGATTAGTTATTGTTCAGGTGTACACAAACTTTTCCAGTGCCTTGAAGAAGCGGGTAATCAATGGGACTGGTCTTAAATTATTAATATTCTTCTTACTATCAGCAGTGAAAGCCAAAGTGTTACATACAGCTTGTGACTCATGTACATTGGCGTTGCATCCATGAGACCTCTTAAGCGGTTGTTGATGGTCTGTGGAAATCCCATCTTCGAAACTCGAGCTGTGTGGACGAGCCGTGAAGAGCACTGTTTCCCCTCTGAAGAGACCTTCTGTGAAATTTTTTCCAGAGTTTGTGACCCCCATCTCACATATATGTAAAAAAACGTCTTATTGCCGCCTTCAACTGCTGGTAAAATGTTTTATTTACACAACGAGTTTCAGTCGTCTCCCCATCGTCAGGTTCATGAGACTATTCACAGCTCTCTCGTCAGGTGGTGACAAAACATTGAATTACGCGGTTATCACATCGCAGTATAAATTACGTCATCGTTCCATAAAAGCTGTGATTCGTAGTGTACCCATTATAGATTAACTTCGTAATTAATATTAAGATATGATAACGGTGAATAATTTAGTGATTTTGTCAAGTGCCGATAATGATTTATATTTCGCCTAACACATTTCTGTGAATAGTCTTAATGATCCTGACGATGGTCTGACGACTGAAACTGGTTGTACAAATGAAGTATTTTATCAGCAGCTCAAGACGATAATACTATGAAAGGCTTTTAATTGACAGAGGGGCTCGTCGTCAAATGGGTATGCTTGTTTTTGAAATACTGAGAGCCATTATCGTACATGACCAAACACTTGCCTGATGCGTATATGACAACGTCCGTGCAAAGCTACTGCCCGTGAATACTATAGGGACTTTCAGGACAGTTCCACCGAAAGTTGACAGTCAGGAACGAGGTTTCAAGAAGAGAAAAACTACGAAGGAGGATTCGTTTATTCTGACACTGATGTGTGATCACTGATAAGATGTCTCAGTACCCTATAGGCTCAGGAGAGGGAACACCTACAACAAAACCGACGAGTTGGAGAATGGAGAGAAGTCTCTCTTTTTTTTTTTTTTTTGTCGATAGTGTGGAGATTCAGTGAGTGCATTCGGTGGACTTTCTCAGTGGAGACAGTGACGAGACTTTATTTTTTCGAGAGACGACGTGCTGGCACCGTCTCACGACTTGATTAGAGTTTGTCTACACTTGCCATTGGTACTGATCGAATCCTGCGATGACGTCATCCTACACCATGTTGTTCTGTTTTGCTTTCCAATCGTTACTGGATTTCACCCAAGTTCGATGCTCCTTTTCACGGGCATTCAATTCAATTTCATTTGTTTTCTTGTAGCCAGTCTTCCGTCTCTCACCTGATACTGCCTTTGTAATCTGATTTCAATACTGATCCCTTTTGGCTCTACTGCCTACATGTCATTCTCATGAACGCAGCCATAAGGCTGTAATCGAATACAAGGGCGCCGCCTTTGTAATTCGGCCTTACGCAGCTATTCATCCAGTTGGAGACCTGACCGTTTGTAATGCATCTACAGTATGCGAACGGCAAACGTGTCGCCCACACCAGCGGAGCGCGCCACTAATCCCCTCCGGCTACAGGAAGCGCCATTCAGTCGCCGACAGATGTGTTTCATTATCCACGCATTAGCTGTCTGCAGAGAGGAAAGACAACAATAGACCCATGTGAACAGCCGACTTTGCGCTGCCGACGGCGCATTTAAGACTTCGATGAGATCTGACAGCTAGTAGTACAGAGAACCCTTTTATAGAGTATCTCCACGTCCAAGTATCACTGAGAATCCATGTTTAGTGTTTACAGCTTTTTGTTCTTGGTTTAACAAACTGTTTTGATGTTATCGTATGTTCTCACCCCGCAGTCATTACAATGTTTTGCACATGTCCAGTGAAGACGTAACTTTTGGTCTGACTAATTATAATAAAACAAGGAATCAGTTAATGTTTCCCTTATTCCTGCAGAAATTTCCATTCGCCACATTTCAGCATCCACTGGAAGGCTCGATGTTACGAGAGTTACCCCATGTCTTTCTTGCAGAGGGACACGACAATACCTAATTTCAGTCTAACTGGAATATCTGAGACAGTAATGTTCTGCATTTATTATTGAATGCTAGGGCTATTTTCCTTTTTCCAACCTACGATCGGTTGCGAAGAACCACAGAGAAAATCAAAAGTGCTTTTTTCTTTGCAACATTTAGCTGCTTCTATGCATAGTCACCTCACCGACTTAGACATCTGTTGTAGCGTGATACCAACTTTCCAGCACCCTCGTCATAGAAGGTAGCCGCCTGTGATACCCACCATATCCTACGCTGACCTACTGCCGAAATGCTGTCGTAGCCAGCCGTTCATGTGAGCCTACAGGTGAAATTCAGAGGAAGCTGTACGGTGAGTGATAAGCACTTCTCACCAAAACGCCACAGAATCCGCAGTATGCAGCCGAGAATTTGTTATGAAGAAGGGAGGCATAAAAGTTGCATTATGTGAGCATCATGGAATCAGTCGGAAACCGTTAATAGAGAATCGGGAGAAATGAACATGACAAGTGGATGTAACGCGATGGACGAGCAAGGAAAAAATAAAAAAAGAAGGCTCTGAGCACTATGGGACATCAGTTCTAACCTGCGATTGTAGCAGCAGCTCGGTTCCACACTAAAGCGCCTAGAAACGCTCGGCCACAACGGCCGGCGATGGACGGGCAAAGTAGAAACATTGCGCAACAGCACTGCACGAAGCTTCACCGGATTTCCACTGTGATTTTAATTGTGACCGAACGCATATGGAAAAAAACGCCTTCATACATTCCATATATGCAAAGAACAGGTTTTAGTGTTTTAGTGATTTCCTTTAGGTATTACCAACCCAATGAACGTTTTAGCTTTTGTTGACTTAGCCGGCCAGAGCGACCGAGCGGTTCTAGGCGCTACAGTCCGGAACCGCGCGACTGCTACGGTCGCAGGTTCGAATCCTGCCTCGGGCATGGATGTGTGTGATGTCCTTAGGTTAGTTAGGTTTAAGTAGTTCTAAGTTATAGGGGACTGATGACCTCAGAAGTTAAGTGCCATAGTACACATAGCCATTTGAACCTGTTTCTTTTTAATTTTTGAGCTAATTATGTTCCTGAATTCTTTAGCAGTTCCGAAGTAATTGCGATTTACAATGGCAAGGTGTCACTGTCACTGCGTTTTGCGTTTATTCTATTGCTTTATTCCTTTAATTATCCGCCCCCGGTAGCTGAGTGGTCAATCCTAAGGGCCCGGGTTCGATTCCTAGCTGTGTCGGAGAGTTTTCCCGCTCAGAGACTGGGTGTTATGTTGTCCTAATCATCATCATTTCATCCCCATCGACGTGAAAGTCGCCGAAGTGGCGTCACGTCGAAAGACATGAACCCGGCGAACGATCTACCCGACGGGAGGCCCTAGGCACAGGATATTTGCGTTTTACTCCTTGAATTGTCCATGCCAGTCCGAGGTACTTTCAGGAAGAGCTTTTTTATTATGTTCGCTACCTGACTTCTTTTGTTACTTAACTGTTTCCTTTAATAACAAAATATTCACGTTCTTTAAGTGATTTCCACACTTTCCTCTTTTAGTTATTCCTAATCTCAGTCTAATATTACAACAATTAATTTCTTAGATCATAAAGACTGTTTCTGATTGTATAATCACTTATTTAAGGCAGCACAGTTTCCTTTTATTGTGACGTCAGTCCTAATTCTCTTTTCATCACAACCATTTCATTGTATATCCTTTCCTTACACATGAAATTTTTATTTCTAGAGTAATCCAAGAGCTTTCATGTACTCTTGGTGCCATATTTTATCGATTTCTCAGGAAAGCAACTGTTGAAGATTGACAGAAGTCCATTTAATTTGAGATTGATATCTGCCGCAACAAACAAGAATCGAAATCTGACTATCGTTTCTGTTCAAATGTGGCAAAATTTTCTTCGCCCTACCTGTTCAACACAAATTTATTTTGGGAGCAATGACAATTTCTTTCAGCTAGATCTTAAATACTGCCGCGATCTGCTCTCACAGATTAAGGTATGCCACAATAGATACACGTTTTGATGCTAACAGATTGAGAGATGAACTTACATCTCCGGCAAGTGTGATAAAAATACGCAGATCATTTGTTTAAAGCAGTACATGACTATCTCATATTCGATGAACAAGTTCTTATACGAAATTCAGTTACTGGCGAGACTGGAGAGATGCATAACAGCAAAAAGGAATTTAAATGAAATACGAGGCCGTGTGGTCCTGAAGAAGGGGCCAAGAAATATTTTTCGGTGAAACGCGGTGAGTCGCCCCAGCGGCAGTAGGGTAGCGATGTAGAATGCCGATAACGAAGGGCTGGCGCGCTGTTGCGGCGGCGAGGGCGGAAAGGTAAACACACCAGCGAAGAGCTCCACTCGTGCTCTCCCGGCAAACGGGGAAGCTTTAATTCAACAGCTGGAAGGACAGTGAAAATGACGTTATTCGTCCTTGAATCAACGTGTAAACAAATGTGATCATTTCCTCCTCATATGCTCATTGCGTATACACATCTGAACCCAGTGCTTATAGGCACAAAAGTTTCAGTGATGTCATATCACGTCTGTCATTCTGGTTGTGCTCTATAAACCGAATGCATATTCCATCACGTGTGGTTTCCCTTCCAACTCATTCCAGAAGTAATTCCGTTTCTATCATTACGGATTTTTTATTATATTTTGTATTATACAATCATATTCACACTGCTACAGATGTCGTTCGCTGTAGCAAGCGAGTTTAATGATATCTCCTAATACTATTACCTTCTCCTTCGCATGCTGGTCAGTACTACTTAAATTTATTCCTGTTGCATGGAATTGGTTGAGGTCACCGCCTGTATTACGAAATTTATAAAATATCAGTTTTTCGTCATTAGCTTCATAGCCATAGTGGAGATGGCCATCTGTAAACTTTACTGTTCAAAATTTTGTTAAAAACCAATAATTGGCCAAGATCGCAGGATAAATAACACTGATTAATAGTTTGAATAGCTTTAACTGTAATCTTCAGACTGGAATACAAATATGATGTGTTTCAAACGTGGGATTAACTAAGACACGTTGCCATGATAGTCTTAACATCCTTAAGAAAGTATTCTTATGGTTCTATTCCAATATAAGTCTGTGAAACACTGCACAATCATTCGCGTCTTATACAACATGGAATGCCGTCCCCTTGCCCGGCCACAGATCGGTCAAAGTTACTTGAGCCAAATTTTTCGTTTTATTTATTTATTTTCAAGTCATCAGTCCTTTGAACGGTATGATGTGGCGGGCCACGAACTCCCTTCGTCTCAGAGTATCACTTACAGCCTACGTCCTCACTTATTTCCTGGATGTCTTCCAATCCCTGTTTTCCTCTACAGCAGTTTTTACCCTCTACAATTTCGTCAAGTACCACGGAAGTGATTCCCTGATGTCGTAACAGATATAATAGTATTTTGTCCCCTCTTTTTGTCAGTGGACCGGCCGCTGTGGCCGTGCGGTTCTAGGCGTTTCTGTCCAGAACCGTGCGACTACTACGGTCGCAGGTTCGAATCCTACCTCGGGCATGGATGTGTGTGATGTCCTTAGGTTTGTTAGGTTTAAGTAGTTCTAAGTTCTAGCACACTGATGACAAGTCCCTTAGTGTTCAGAGCCATTTGAACCAATTTATTGTCAGTCATTTCCATATTTTCCTTTCCTCGCCGATGCCACAGAGAACCCTCATTCCTTATCAGTCCCCTTAATTTTCAACATTGTTCTGCAACAGCACATCTCAAATGCTTCGATTCTCTTTTTTTCCGATTTTCCCACAGTCCATGTTTCACTCCCATCCAATGCTGTGCTTCAAACGAACATTCTCACAAATGTTTTCCTCAAATGAGAGCCTATGTTTGATACTAGTAGACTTCTCTTGGCCAGAAATGCCCTTTTAGCCATTATTAGTCCACATTTTAGGTACCCATTTCTCTGTCTGTTACGGGTTATTTTGCTGTCTACGTAGCAGAATTCACTAACTTCGTTTACTTTGTGATCACCAAGCCTGATGAGTTTCTAGTGTACTCATTTCTGGTACTTCTAACCACTTTCGTTTTTCTTTGATTTACTATCTATCCACATTCCGTATTCATTAGACTGTTCGTTCCATTCAGTAGATTCTGTAATCCTTCTTCGTTTTCACTGAGATCATCAATGTCATCAGCTAGTCTTAACACTGCCCTCCTTTCACCTTCAATTAGATTCCACTCTTGAACCTCTCTCTTATTTCCCTCATTGCTTCTTCCATGGATAAACTGAACAGCAGGGGCGAAACACTACATCCCTGTCTTACACCCCTTATAATCCGAGTACTTCGTTTTTAGTCTTCGAATATCATTGTTCACTATTGACTCTGGTGCATATCGTATATACCCGTTTTTCCCTCTAGCTTACCCCTTTTTTTCTCAAAATTTGGAACAACCCGCATCATTTTAAAATTTCGAACAATTTTTCCTGGTCGACAGATCCTATGAACGTATCCTGATTTTCAACGCCACAGTGCCTCAATGGTGCCTTTATCTTTCCTAAAGCCAAACGGATCGTAATGTAACATATCCTCAATTTTCAAATTGTTCAAATGGCTCTGAGCACTATGGGACTTAACAGCTGAGGTCAACAGTCCCCTAGAACTTAGAACAACTTAAACCTAACTAACCTAAGGACATCACACACATCCATTCCCGAGGCAGGATTCGAACTTGCAACCATAGCGGTCGCGCGGTATCAGACTGAAGCGCCTAGAACCACTCGGCTACACCAGCAGGCCTTCAGTTTTCCTTTCCATTCTTCTGTATACTGCTTTTGTCAGCAACTTCGATGCCGGGGGTTAGCAGTTAAGTTGACTGTGCGAAAAATCTCGCACTTGTTCGTTCTTCCAGTTTTCCGAATTTTGTGCGTGATGTCTTTCCGAAGGCAGATGGAATATCGCCTGACTCACACATTCTACACACTAACGTGAACAGCTGTTCTGTTGCCACTTCCCCCAATTATTTTAGAAATTCTGGTGGAATGCTATCAATCCCTTCTGTCTTATTCGACCTTAGGTCTTCCAAAGATCTCTTAAATTCTGATCCTAATACTGGATCCTTTGTGTCCTGTATATGGACTCCTTTTCTTTTTCCTCTTCTGCTACGTCATCAGGCAATTCTTGCCCCCACTACAGTTCTTCAATGTTCGGTTCTCTTACCACCTAACCGCTCCCTCCTGTCCGTTTAACAGAGGAATTCTCATTGCACTCTTAATGTTGCTACCCTTGCGTTGTATTTCATCGAAGGTTTCGTAAATTCTGAGTCAGTCCTTCCGACAACCATTTCTTTTCCGATTTCTCAATATTTTTCCGTCAGCTATTTCACCTTAGCTTCCTTGCACTGCTGTTTATTTCGTTCCTAAGTGACTTGTGTTCCTGTATTCCTGAATTTCGTTGAACATTTTTTGTACTTCTTTCCTTCGTCGATCTGATGACGTATTTCTTCTGTTACCCATAGTTTCTTCGCTATTACCTTCTTTGTACCTTCTTTGTACCTTACCAACTTCTGTGATTGCCCATTTTAGAGTTGTCCAGTCCTATTCAACTGAATGGCTTACTTAGGTGTTCCATATCGCAGTATCTGTAGCCTCAGAGAACTTTCTCGTATCTCTTCATTCCTTAGTACCTCCGTATTCCACTGATTTGCGTATTGATTCTTTCTGACTGTTGTCTTGAAGTTCAGCTTAACCTTCATGTCTTCTAAACTGTGATCTGATTCTACATCTGTTTCTGGGTACACCTTACAGTCCAGTGCCTGATTTCGGAATCTCGTCCTGACCGTGATGTAATCTAACTGGTATGTTCCATAGCTTCCAGGCTTTTTCAAATATATAGCTTCCTTTTGTGATTCTTGAATATAAAATACGTTATTACTATATGAAATTTATTGCAGAACCCAATTAGTCTTTCTCCTCTCTCATCCCTAGTACCAATCCCACAAGCACCGGTAACTCTTTCTTTTACTTATTACCCTGCAACCGCATTACAATCCCTCAGTTACCTTTGACTGCCAGTTATTTTTGATTGACTCAGCGGTCGCACATAGTGACTGAATCTCACGCCATATGCGAGTGTGTCTTACTCATTCCCGCCATTTAGATAAGCTACGTTCGTATTCGGATCTGAAGATGACCATTTATGTGCTAGAAACTAGTAATCACTGTTCTCTATATTGGTCATGTAGAGGTGTTTAACAAATTCGGCAACAGTTAACAATTTTAATTTTTTGTAGCACAACGCATTTAGGTAGCATTCTCATATCATCTTGGACTTAACTGTTATTTATACATTAATTAATTACAGGATCATGTGAAGTTACGAAATTTTTTCGTCAAGTCGTGCCACTGATGCGACATTGCGAATATTATTCCCTCTCACTAGAACGGTTAACTTGTTTTAGTGTGCACTATTATGTTTGTTGTATATTTAAATAGTCTCAATGATATCTTCATTTAAGTGCTGAAGAATGTTGGAATGGAACAAGTAGATGAAGTGTAAAGTTGAGCATGGAAGTGACGTGGATGTAGAAGAAGACAGTTCAGCTCACTACCAAAAGTAAGATAAGACAGTAAAAAAAGTTTCCAGCTGAATCATAAGTGACAACAAATGGAAAACTGCTGCCATCAACAAGAGAGAACAGAAGACTGCAGGGTGACGCAGATTTCGCTGTACCCTTGCACGTAGAAACTACTCCACTCCGCATACTTCTGCTGCTCGAACAGAGGATATGCACTGCTCTGCCTAACTCCCTGCTGATGATGCAACGTTACGTTCGGGGATGCCTGTCGAGCGTCACTGGTCCTCCCACGCTGCCAGCGGGTGATACTTCGGTGTCACTAAAGCAGAAAAGCCGTCTTGAGCAACAGAATCTAATACGTAGCCCATAATTTTGCTGATCGTGGTCCTCACCACGTATACGTTAAAAATAAGGATAAGAATATTGGTGGAGTACATTACGTAACCTTAGGAACACAGCTCATCTACGTATTCCGGAATTGAAAGCTACATAGTTAATACTATGTCTGCAGGTAAGAACGGAATTAAAAGAAAGTGGGTATCAGTGTAATAAGAAACAAACTTGCGTCCGATTCTGTGCTGATGAACTTCATTTAGAAGCTTATTTTGGAACACAAATGATCAGAAAATAAGGTGTGGCTGGAAGAGTCTGACATACCCAGCACCATACCGTCACTTACAAAAGTTACCGAGGCTAGACGCGTGTCGCGACGCCAAATTCAGAACAGCGTTACATCTGTTGTGAAATCAAAGACGTGTGTCTTTACGTTATAGGGCAACAAGTCCTTCAAAATGTTTACTTGTACCGATTAAGATGTGCGGTTAGTTCTAATGTTCCAACTGTTGAACAATGTTACAGTTGTGTAGGATTTGGCCATACTAGTAAGAAGTGCCGGAGGAAACAGGGAAGCAGTAGATGAGGAAGGGCACATCCCACACTACGTCAGACCAATTAAATCTTTGTATAAACCGTGGAAGTAACTATTTAGTTACAGATAGACATGGCCCAAATTATATTTTTAGAATGAAAGTCAGTGAATGCGCCACTCTCAGTAACATTTCTTTTGTAGACTCGGAAGGATTTCGCAGGAGTGGGACATGATCTGTTATTCTGTCAAAGCCATACGAAGCAATTCTATTAATGCTTGTATTTGTCTGTATATTAGTGTCGGAATATCAACTTGTCTACCCAAATAATACAACTTCCCTACCTTACAATTAGCAACAGCATCCCTTCCTCACAATATCACGATTCCTTAACCTTCCCTTTCTGACAAGTCGGAGCAAACGGCTACCCAAACACATATTCTTCACTCGCTTCCACCACAGTAGAAAATAAGATCGCTTAACAGCCAGAAACAACCACATGTACTCCTCTTTCCACACATCCTGGAACGCAGGTTTACAACATCAACTTGCAGCCGTATGGTTGTCAGGAAAAACTATTTCCAATAACCTTTACTTGCCTCAGTTCTCAAGTGGAGTTGTGCAAGAAGGTAAAGTAAATGGTTCTGTTGCAGGGAAAACAATCACTTTTAATTTCTTAATTGATGAACGCTCAATGTCGGAGGGTAGAATCAACGAGCTCTTATCGGGAACCAGATAAGAAGCATCTTCTCGTTTGAAGCTCAGACCTACTGCTAGGTCAGCATTATCGAACTGGAAATCCCTGGAAGAAGAGGTGAATGCTCACAATAATGGCACTGCAGCCCTCAACAACACGTGGTTCATGACGGAAAGACCAGTCCTTCTCAAATGATATAATTTAGTAAGGTCAAATAAACTGATGGTAAAGGAGGAGCGGCACTATTAATTAAGAACACCATCAGTCACAAAGAAGTTAAATTAAACTTTGTAAAAAAAAAGCTAAAAAAATTGTTGCATCTAGTTAATAGAATAAACTCGTACATTATTTCGCTGAGGACTCATACTCTGGTACATTAAAGTGACATGACACTTTAATAATTAGGTATTTCAAGCGAGAGCTGCAGAAGTAACGCTTTCGAATCCTTTATGTGGAAACTCTTAAAGGTTTTTAAATAAAGCAAACATTATTAACATTCCTCATTCTTATTCTTCGTATCTATTGCGGTGTCTTTGACTGCATAGGGCGGTGCAAGAAGTAGCGACCACCGCAGAGACACTGCACTCCAAAGCAATGTCACGAGGCGACAGCGACATGCTAGGAAGAAGCAATGCCTCCGGTACTTCCGAGGCGCCACCGCCGCACCTCTGCCATGAAATAGCGTCGCCGGGTCAGTTCTGTTCACGGTCATATCCTGTCCACTTCCAGGAAGATGCTGTCGGAGTAACGTCGTTGTGCTGCCTACTCGCCGTGACACAGCCCGCGTCAACCATCGGGAAGTGAAGACACTACCATCTCCTATAAACTATGCCTACGCGCCAGTGCTATCAGAACTTTGTCAAGAAGTGTCTACGAACTTGTGTTTTCTAGTGACTGCAACGAAGCCACAATACGGCAATTCCGAAACTGTTTCAATTCGCGTCAGTAATTGTGGCTCATTTAGTGCGTTCTGAGCCGCAAGTCTACTTGTACAGTTTTGAAGCGATAGCCGAGCCTAGCGAGCAAAGATAAGTTTTGTTGTAATTAATAGACTATTAATTATTCAGAGTGTTCTAATTAACTGAATTATTACTAGCCAGCTCAGTGTCCAAGAAGTCGCACACAAAAGTGATACCGAGGATGTAGCTCGCGATTAGCTCACTGTGTGATACTGTGTAACTAATTCCCTCTTGCAGCAGTGCTACTTTTCGTTTGTGTGTGTTGTTAAATTGTGTATTCATGATGTCTCGTCCGCGTGCGTCTTGGATGCAAGCTATACAGTTGCAAGGACAAAGGATTGAACAATCATTACAAACACTGCAAGAAATAGTGGCAGTACCACGACCGTCACCCCAGCCCTTTCGATTGGAAACAACTCACCAAACGGTTCAAGCCCCTACATTCATGGAGTTTCTGGGGCAAAGGGAAGACTGGGCTGATTGTGTTGCGCAGTTGATGGCGCATTTTAGCGCCTGCCGAATAATAGGTAAACAGCGTATTTACCATTTCCTCTCCACCGTAGGTTCAGATCTATTCCGGTTTCTAGTGAAATTGTTTCCATATCGTCAACCTCATAAAGTCCCCTACGACGAGGTAGATGACAAACTGTCAAACCGTTTCAAATCACAAGTGCGTGTCGTAACTGCCCATTATAAGTTTTTCAGATTGAAACAGCAGCCAGGACAGTTCTACAAACAGTGCGTAACAAATTTCGTGGCCTTATTAGACAACATTACTTTCAGTATTCAATAATCATGTGGATTAAGCTACAGTGACATTTTATGAGAGATTTGACTATACAGAACGTGTCTGTTTGCCGTAATCGCGTGCTGCCAAACTAAAGCATCCAAACTTTGACCTTAATAAAGTGTTGTCACTAAGTCACGGGACTTTGTCATTGTAAATGAGCACGATTTTAAAGTATCTGCAATATATATTGCCAAGAGTACGACAGTTCAGGGGCCAATGCCCGCCTCCCTCCCCCTCACTCCACGGTTTAGGTCACCGGATGTTTAGATCATGAGTGAACCACTTGGAGCGTCAGGCCGCAGAAGCCCTGCCCGAGTTCATTTCAAACACGTGATAGCACACAGTGCCCGTGTTGCAAATCCAACTGTTTCACATCTATATCTACATCTACATCTACATGGATATTCTGCAACTCACATTCAGGTGCCTAGCAGAGGGTTCGTCGAACCATCTTCACAAATATCTATTACTCAATCTCCTATAGCGCGCGGAAAAGACTCACACCTATATCTTTCCGTACTAGCTCTGATTTCCCTTATTTTATCGTGGTGATCGTTTTTCCTTATGTACGTCGGTGTCAAAAAAATGTTTTCGCATTAGGAGTAGGTGATTGTAATTTCGTGAGAAGATTCCATCGCATCGAAAAACGCCTTTCTTTTAATGATGTCCAGCCCACATCCTGTATCATTTCAGTGACACTCTCTCCCATGTTTAGTGATAATACAAAACGCGCTGCCCTTCTTTGAACTTTTACGATGTACTCCGTCAGTTCTATGTGGTAAGGATCCCACACCGCGCAGCAGTATTCTAAAAGAGGACGGACAAGCGTAGTGCAGGCAGTCTCCTTTGGTAGATCTGTTACATTTTCTAAGTGTCTTGCCAATAAAATGCAATTTTTGTTAGCCTTCCTCACAACGTTTTTTATGTGTTCCTTCCACTTTAATTTGTTCGTAACTGTAATTCCTAGGTATTTAGTTGAATTTACGGCCTTTAGAGTAGACTGCTGTACAGTGTAACCGAAGTTTAACGAATTCCTTTTGGCACTCAAATGGATGACCTCACAGGTTTCGTTATTTAGGGTCAACTGCCAATTCAGGCACTATTAAGATATCTTTTCTAAATTGTTTTGCAATTTTTTTGATCTTCTGATGACTTTATTAGCCATTAATCGACAACGTCGTCTGCAAACAACTTAAGACGACTGCTCGGATTGTTTCCCAAAATCTTTTATGGAGATAAGGAACAGCAAAGGGCGTATAACACTAACTTGGAGACCGCCAGAAATCATTTCTGTTTTACTCGATGACTTTCCGTCAGTTACTACGAACTGTTACCTCTCTGACAGGAAATTACAAACACAGTCACATAACTGAGACGATATTCCATAAGCACGCAAAATGGTTCAAATGGCTCTGAGCACTATGGGACTTACGTGCCGAGGTCATGAGTCCCCTAGAACTTAGAACTGCTTAAACCTAACTAACCTAAAGACATCACACACATCCATGCCCGAGGCACGATTTGAACCTGCGACCGTAGGGGTCGTGCGGTTCCACACTGTAGCGCCTTGAACCGCTCGGCCACCTCGGCCGGCTAAGCACGCAATTTCACTACAAGCAGCTTGTGTGGTACAGTGCCAAAAGCCTTCCGGAAATCCATAAATACAGAATCGATCTCAAATCCCTTGTCAAAAGCACTCAACACTCCCAGTTAGACACAGGTGCCACTGTTGTGCCACTCAACCGCGCTACGTATGAATCGTTAGGTAGGTCATAACTTCAGAATCTATGTAACTCGTTGTCAGCAAACAATGTACAACTTATTCCAGTAAATGGAATGCGCAGCTCACCAGCCACATTCTGTGGTACTACTAAAACATTGCTATTTAATGTTTTGTTTACTCGCGAGTCTGCTAATTCTCTTGCTTGGATAGCCTTTACCTTTTTGGATTGTCGGTTTTACGGGAAGGTGTTATAAATTAATGAATCTTGGTTTCTGGCCAATATTAACACGTGTTCTACAAGTACCGTTCTCTGTTACATGGTAGTTTAGGAAAGCCCAAGTGTTCGAGGCCCACGTGCCAGTGAAACACAATGCACAGTTTTTTCGTGCTTGTCCTATCCCGCATGCATTATGAGATCGGATCTCCGCTTAGTTGCAGTACGTGGAGGACAATGACGTCATCAAATCAGTGTCGGCTAGCCATGGGGTGTCAACCTTGATGATCCTAACTAAACCGTCGGGAGGGTTGAGAATGTGCAGACTTTAAATCAATCGTCAATCCACGAACTGTTGTTTCCGTTGCCACACCATGAAAATTTGATAGACAAATTAGATCACGGTCGTTTACTTTCAAAAATTGATAAGGACGCCTACCTGCAACTGCCTTGAGAAGAAGAGTCAATGAAGATAACTGTCATAAACACATACAAGAGATTACTCCAGTTTCAGTAGATTCCATTTGGTAACACCTCTACCCCAGCAATTTTCCAAAGGTGTCTTGAGCAACTGACCTCGCAAGTACCTGTTTAGATGATACAGTTGTCTATGGTCGTACGCCAGCAGAAATCTTACAAAATTTAGAGGCACATCTTCAAGTGTCGTCCAAAGTGGGATTAACGTGCAACCGTCCTAAGAATACTTTCTTTGTCACTGAGATTATCTTCGGCACGTGATTAATATGCACGGCATCCATCTGCTACAATCGCACTTAGTGAACATTCGCTTCTTGCTGCTCCAACCAATGAATCAGAACTGCAAGCTGTAATGGTATAACGGGAATAGGATTCGTTATGAATAGGAAAGTAGGGCAAACAGCGTCTTACTCTGAACAATTCGGAGATAGAGCTGTTCTTACCAGACGCGACAGTAAACCAACACCCACACAGTAAAAAAAATGGTTCAAATGGCTCTGAGCACTGTGGGACTTAACTTCTGAGGTCATCAGTCCCCTAGAACTTAGAACTACTTAAACCTAACTACCCTAAGGACATCACACACATCCATGCCCGAGGCAGGATTCGAACCTGCGATCGTAGCGGTCGCGCGGTTCCAGACTGTAGCGCCTGGACCGCTCGGCCACACTGGCCGGCCGACACAGACAGTTCAGGTATTCATACCAACGTCACAAGCTGAATATGAAGAGATAGGGTATCTGAGAATATTAAAGGGTAATGTGGTATCGACAGCAACGACGCCACGGAATAGTTTCTCAAGTTGGCACTATGAGAGACACAGACGACAGCGCCCCCTAGCCGGTGCAGTCGAGGTCTACGAGCTCCGCGACTGCTTCAGCCCATTTCGTCAGGTGCAGCCAGCCAGGACACCTCGCTTCAGCATCCCACCTTGCAAGTTATGTATTCTTATTGCTTGAGTAAAGGGGATTATATTCATACAGCAGTACCGACTTGTTTTACCTTTTCCTGATCAAACCCACGCACCGCCTTCCAGGCGGGATACAAAATGTAATAGAGTACATAAAGGGAGATGAAAATCTAATAGTCATGGGGACTGGAATGCAGTTGTCGTGGAAGGAGTAGAGAAAAAGTTTCCAGGATAATATGAGCTTGGGTCAAGAAATGAAAAAGACTATCTGAGTTCTTCAATGAATTTCAGCTAGTAATAGCGAACGCTCTGTACAAGAATCACAGGAGAAGGAGGTATACTTGGAAAAGGTTGGGTGATACAAGAAGATTTGAGTTAGATTAGATCATGGTCAGACAGAGATTCCAAAATAAGATACTGAGTTGAAAGGCATACACAGGAACAGATACAGACTCGGAACACAATTTAGTAGAGACCAAGAATGTGCTGAAGTTTTACATTTTAGTCAAGAAGAAGCAATACGGAAGGAAGTGGGATACTGAAGTACAACGAAATGACGAGATAAGCTTCAAATTCTTCAAAGCTATAGATATAGCAGAAAAGAATAGCTAAGAAGGCAGCACCGTTGACTAGGAATGGACACCCCTGAAAGGGAAGTCACAAAAGCTGGAAAGAGAGACATATGTACAAATAAGGTAACTACGAAGAAATCGTGTGTAACGGAAGAAATACTCAGTTAATTGATGAAATAAGGAGGTACAAAGATGTTAAGGGAAATTCAGGAATACAGAATTACAAGTCGCTGAGGAAAGAAATAAATAGGAAGTGCAGGGAAGCTAAGACGAAATAGCTGCATGAAAAATGTGATGAAATCGAAAAAGAAATGATTGTCGGAAAGACGGACTTATCATGTACGAAAGTTAAATCAAACTTCGTTGGAATTAAAATCAAAGATAGTAACATTAAGAGTGTCACGGGAATTCCACTGCCAAATGCAGAGGAGAGGGAGCCGATAGGTAAGAAGAGTACACTGAAGGCCACTATGAAGGGAAAGATTTGTCCGATGTGATAGAAGAGATAGGGGATCGAGTATTACAATTTAAGAGAGCTTTCGAGGATGTAAGATCAAATAAGACAGTAGGGATCGATAACATTCCATCAAGATTTCTAAAATCATTGCGGGAAGTAGTAACAAAACGACTAATCAAGTGGTGCGTAAATCATTTTTATGAATTATATAACAATTCATTCAGCCTCAGAAAACAATAGTGGTTAGTTTCTGTGTAAATGGCATGACATTTCCACAGTTTCTGCGATAATTACAACTGGCGTGATCCCAGTAATTAGCGTTAAATGATATTCTTAGTGGTCAAGGAAACACATCGGACTATTTCAATCCTCCAGCCTGACCGAATCCATTAGCAACTGGCTAGAAATGAACGAATTGATGAAAATATGTATCAGTACAGCATAAATGTTCATAACAGGGGTACGTTAGTGGAAATATGCGACGCCACAGAAAGGACCAGGACGAACAGAATACTCTAGTATTGGAACAGATGAGCTCCAGGCTGATGAAATGAACCACCTGATTATGGAGGCACAGCGACTCGAAGAAGACGATATGCTGGAATAAATCGCATAACATCGCTATGTAACCAGTGCAAAGAAGGTAATGTGTGATGCAAAGAAGGCAAAGTGTGACTGTGTGCTGAATGTTTTACTGCTTATCAAACAAAGATATTTGCTATTTTAGTTTCTGCTTTGTAATTTCTACTCGTGTTTTATGTAATTCATTCAGCACAAAAATGTATAGCCGCTTCATAAATATTTGTACTTAGCGTTACATACAAGGTGTTCAGACAGAATTTGAAAATTTGTAAAGTTGTTACAGGGAGGTTGTGCAGAAAATATAACTTAAGAAAACAATTTGATACGTAGCGCCGTCTCCGAGTTAATTAGAACATAAGTTAGCCGTTCAGATCGTTGGGAACGCAGATTCAAGTGGCCAGCCACAGATGGTGTCAACAAACGTGTACTTCGTTTAGTTTCCTAAAACCCAACGAGAAAGTGATTCAAAACTTTGGCTTGGGACTGTAGTCCGTATCGAAACCAAGTCAAAGGCTGAGCAGTCCCCTTTGCTATGAGAACAACTGATACTATTTGTGTCTAGCATGCCGCTTGAACTTTTACACGCAACGGTCTGATTGGTGAACTTCAGTGCCTATTAACTTGGATACGGCGTAACGGATCAAACTTTTTGCTAACAATTATTTTCAGCACAAACTACCCGGCAACACCCTTACAAGTTTTTCAGACTGTTTCTCACCACCCTGTATATGATACAGTATATCATATTGAAACTAGAAAGGCAAAAATTCTTTTTTCGTTTTAAATGCTTCTTTCACAATGTAACAAGCAAAGTAAAAGTAATAAAGTTAAGAAATTGATAAAAAGTAAGTTCGTACTCTAATGGTTTAAGCAACAAAACATTTCAGCTTATTCATAGAAATACATTCTATACGATTTTTCTATGAGGTTTCCTGATTGCAGCCGGTGATGTTGAATTCCTGCCACAATACTTTGGCTGGCAACCATTCTACCATCTTGATGTGAATGTCCACTGCTAATTTTTTTTTAATTTTTTTGCGACGTTGTGTCCAAAGAGTGATCGCCTTCGGCGATTTTTTTTTTCTGCGGTGGCAAGGTATGGGAAATAGTTTTACTTTACTGTGTATTCGCTTGCTAAGGGACTTGCACTCTCTGTGGGTGCTTTAGTCCTTTGAGGGTGTTGGTTAGGTAGTCGTACGAGTGATTGACAGTAACTATTTAAATGTAACATACAGAATGGACAGAATAGTTAAACATTACATCATCTTTCATGGTCTAGTGGAGAAGAAATAATGAGGAAACTCTTATTTGTGACAATGTCGTGGTAGCACCTGGTATACATTCGCAAGTTGGCAGACATTTCTCCGATACTCGTCTAATTTGTGAGAAAGAAGAGTTGTCTGGTCTTTTATATTCACAGGGACGTATTTTTCTCCAGTCACTTGTGTTTTTCTCTCTTCCTGGTCCTCCTTTGGGGTGCATAGGCTCCACTTCAAACACCTGTGTTGTGGTGGCTCCAAACTGCGTATATTAGAGTCACATGTTTTTCCCCAACACGTGGAGCCGTACGGCAGGGAGGGTTATACCATTGCTTTATAAAGTTTGAACTTCATTAACGGGTTTAGATTCCTGCTCGTGAAAAGCAGCGTGAGTGCCCGGATCATCTTCATACTATTCAATTTTTCGTCTTGTACGAGTGGGGTGAAAGTCATCTCTTTATACAATATCATTCCCAGATATTTCGTCGTAGTAGTCCAGGGTATTGACTGTCCTTCGTAACGTATAGCGTAATTTACTGCTCTTCGCCCACTTTTCGGTGACGTCAATTTGTCGCTGCATCCTGTTGATAAGTTGTTCGATGATTCTTCCAGCGGTTAGGAAGGCCGTTTCATCGGCGTACAGACTGGCGGTGACGTGGTGGGAATGTCGTTACTATACAAATTAGACAGGCAAGGTGATATCAGCGCTCCATGTGCGTTGCCAGTTCAGACCGTTTTCAATGATGAATTCTTCCCATCCGCTTGTACAAACAGACGCCTGTCCTGCAGAATGCTATCAGTTAGCTTGATGTACCAGTCGAGGAGATGAGTTTGATCGACTAGTTTGACTATAAGCTAATTACGCCACACCCGATCGTATGCTTTTTCGATATCTAGGAAAACTTCAACTGTGGAATTTCGTCTATTCAGGTTGAGTTGTATGGATTCTGTGATCCGAGAAGCAGCTGAAATTCTGCCGATAACCGTGGCTGGAAGCCCAACTGTTCGTAGCGGAGTATCTTATTTTATTCCAGATAGTCTTTGAGACACTGTAGCAGCACCCGTTACAATATTTTGCCGATTGTGGGCAATAGAATAATCGGGCGGTAGCTGTCTGGCAACGTTGGGTTTTGTCCTCTTTTGCGAATAGGGATCGTCTTCACCGTCTTCCTGTCTGCTAGGAAGTAGCCGTTGAGCCGTCGAGTTAAGAGAACGTTCGCCTTTCTCGAAAGATACTTAAGGTCGGCGTTGGTCACAGAGTCCATGCCAGGCGCCGAGTTGTTCGTCTTCCTGAAGAGTTTTTTAACCTCAGTGGGAGTGCTTAGAACAGGTCTCTGTTGTGTGGGGAGTTGGCGAAAGTCGGTGATTCACTGCCGGATACGGTCGTCTTCCCTTGCATCCTCTGCATCCTGTGGGGGTGGAGCTGTCATGTGCTGTTCGTATACGTCGCCATACAATTCAGCTTGGCCCACAGAGTCGTATATGAACCCATCTGGGCCGCGTATTGCTCTCTTTGGTGGTCTCTGTTGGCGTAGTATCATGACAACCTGTCACCCCTTTCTAGTCTGGAGGAACAGCTCGGTGGCATGAGCTCCCGAGACACACAATGCATCAACTGTCTGATGTCTGTATTGTTGCCATCGTTTTCTGTGACTATTCCGGCGATGCCTGATTTCATTGAGATGAGGAGGGCAAGTTTCAAATTGACGCTCGTGGCGAAAGATATCAGTTGCTGTATGTCTTGTTGTCCGTTGGATTTTAGCTGTCAAGGTTCCCACAGCGATGTCAGTTTCCGGAATCGTACGGACTGCTTGGGTCGGTGGGACGCTATTGTTAAGGTACGTCTCAAAGAGATCCCAGTTAGCAGTTCAGCAACTTGGAGGTGGTATTGGGAGACCGCCAGCCTTGAGAAGACCGAGTGCTGGTAGATGATCAGATTAAAATGAAATGATCACTCTTAGCTGCTTACAGGCGTTGATATACGTCAACGGGGACAGATGAAAATGTGTGCCCCGCCCTGGACTCGAACCCGGGATCTCCTGCTTACGTGGCAGACGCTCCATCCATCTGAGCCACCGAGGACACAGAGGATAGAGCGACTGCAGGGATTTATCGCCTCCCGCGAATCCCACATTCTCAACGTATTGTCCCGCACTACGTTTGTAGTGCCCCCGCCCATTATACTCATTACTCGCGGCGGGTTGCCGATTCCCGTAAGAGTTCGGGCACTGTTTGTGCATTCGCACAGAATAATAAGATGGTCAAGTGGCCGGTGAGCCTTAACTATATATATATATATATATATATATATATATATAGGGTGTTTCAAAAATGACCGGTATATTTGAAACGGCAATAAAAACTAAACGAGCAGCGATAGAAATACACCGTTTGTTGCAATATGCTTGGGACAACAGTACATTTTCAGGCGGACAAACTTTCGAAATTACAGTAGTTACAATTTTCAAGAACAGATGGCGCTGCAAGTGATGTGAAAGATATAGAAGACAACGCAGTCTGTGGGTGCGCAATTCTGTACGTCGTCTTTCTGCTGTAAGCGTGTGCTGTTCACAACGTGCAAGTGTGCTGTAGACAACATGGTTTATTCCTTAGAACAGAGGATTTTTCTGGTGTAGGAATTCCACCGCCTAGAACACAGTGTTGTTGCAACAAGACGAAGTTTTCAATGGAGGTTTAATGTAACCAAAGGACCGAAAAGCGATACAATAAAGGATCTGTTTGAAAAATTTCAGCGGACTGGGAACGTGACGGATGAACGTGCTGGAAAGGTAGGGCGACCGCGAACGGCAACTACAGAGGGCAACGCGCAGCTAGTGCAGCAGGTGATCCAACAGCGGCCTCGGGTTTCCGTTCGCCGTGTTGCAGCTGCGGTCCAAATGACGCCAACGTCCACGTATCGTCTCATGCGCCAGAGTTTACACCTCTATCCATACAAAATTCAAACGTGAGAACCCCTCAGCGCCACTACCATTGCTGCATGAGAGACATTCGCTAACGATATAGTGCACAGGATTGATGACGGCGATATGCATGTGGGCAGCATTTGGTTTACTGACGAAGCTTATTTTTACCTGGACGGCTTCGTCAATAAACAGAACTGGCGCATATGGGGAACCTAAAAGCCCCATGTTGCAGTCCCATCGTCCCTGCATCCTCAAAAAGTACTGGTCTGGGCCGCCATTTCTTCCAAAGGAATCATTGGCCCATTTTTCAGATCCGAAACGATTACTGCATCACGCTATCTGGACATTCTTCGTGAATTTGTGGCGGTACAAACTGCCTTAGACGACACTGCGAACACCTCGTGGTTTATGCAAGATGGTGCCCGGCCACATCGCACGGCCGACGTCTTTAATTTCCTGAATGAATATTTCGATGATTGTGTGATTGCTTTGGGCTATCCGAAACATACAGGAGGCGGCGTGGATAGGCCTCCCTATTCGCCAGACATGAACCCCTGTGACTTCTTTCTGTGGGGACACTTGAAAGACCAGGTGTACCGCCAGAATCCAGAAACAATTGAACAGCTGAAGCAGTACATCTCATCTGCATGTGAAGCCATTCCGCCAGACACATTGTCAAAGGTTTCGGGTAATTTCATTCAGAGACTACGCCATCTTATTGCTACGCATGGTGGATATGTGGGAAATATCGTACTATAGAGTTTCCCAGACCGCAGCGCCATCTGTTGTTGAAAATTGTAACTACTGTAATTTCGAAAGTTTGTCTGCCTGAAAATGTACTGTTGTCCCAAGCATATTGCAACAAACGGTGTATTTCTATCGCTGCTCGCTTAGTTTTTATTGCCTTTTCAAATATACCGGTCATTTTTGAAACACCCTGTAGATGATCAGATGACAGGTCCTGGATCGTCTTGAGCTGTAGACTTTCAGCGGTATTTTTAACAATCGCAATATCGAGAACGTCAGCCTCCTGAACGACGAACTCAGGGATGTGTGTTGTCTCCTATGGCTCATAGATAGTGACTCGACGGTTTCTCTAGATCGTAGAGCGGATGTCCATTTCGGTTGGCCCTCCTTGAATGCCAAGACCCATGTTTACAGTAAACGTCTCCGGCCAGTAAGACATTACTTAATCGGTCGAAGACAGCTTGAAGATCTCTGGCCACCAACTGTTTCTTCCTGTGTAGATCCTAACCGCTGTGGCTTCCAGTGATTTCAGGGGCGTTAGATCCTCCTGATGATGTCATATGGTGTTTTTGACGAACACTGCAGTTCCGCCACCTCGGTGTACAACCCTGTCGGTGCAGTTACTAGTTCAAGGTGTATGTCTTCTAGCAAAAACTGGCGTGGAGAAGCATGCGCATTGGAAGCCGTCACAGGAGCGTCCTCTATCGAAATCCACGCCCTCTGCAAATACTCTTCCAACTGAGACGTGTAGGCCCATGCCTAAAGGTAAAACTACATGTCCGCTCTGTGCTGAAACGCGCACTCGCGGCGCTGAAAACAAACATCAGACGTCAGCAGACGTGTCATTATGAATAAATCGTTTCTCTGATAAGAAGTTAAAGAGATCATCGGGCATAAGCCTTGTCCAGTTGAAAGCCGCTGTCACGCTAGACGTACATCCACAGATTATTTAGTCACTGAATCGCTAAAACATCTCGCAGGGGCCGAGAATTTTGTGGTAGAATAATTCATAGTCTCTTGTTGTAACACAATGCTAAGGTACTGCCAACTTACTGGACTGCAAAAGGCGAGAGTGTCGCCCATGTTCACCGCACCTTTCATGTACTGTTCGTATCGTCTGATCTATGTAAGCTTTGCAATACTGGCGAGGAATTTTGTAAGATCCGGGCTTCCGCAGTCCCAGATCGTCTTTTAGCTAACCGAGAAGAGCACTAATCTTCGCCGGTCATCGAAAGATTGCTTTAACTTGATATTTACTAGTATGACAGTTAACGAATGGAAGGCAGCCAACTTCCAGTTGCGCTACCTGTATACATGTTGGCAATACCACGGCCTACATCACCGTACGCACTCATCCAAGGGATATCAAAACTCCACTGATAGTTGTCAGTGCATCGTATGTGGATAATTTCACAATGTGTATGCGGTAAGTACTGGGAGATGAAGAAGCTTGCACAGGATAGAGTAGCATGGAGAGCTGCATCAAACCAGTGTCAGGACTGAAGACCACAACAACATCAACAACATGAATTTATCGGGTGTAAAGAGATGATATTGGCATGTCTCACTATGCAACTAATGATGAGTTTGGTTAACTAATTAAAACCTTATATACATTACGTTTAATAAAATCTTTATAAAATATGGTTATTATGCAAACACTTCTAGAAGGCAATAATTACCATTTATCAAGGAAATCGCTGCGTAGATTCATGCTCAATTTACAGTTCAACACACAATTGTATCACAAACATTCATTGTCTAATTTACATGCTTTTATTTTATCCTCATACATTTAGTTTCAAGTTTATCCTGAGAAGCGAATTGTGAGACATGAGATTAATCTGGGGTACCTTAGATGGACACTGGTAGAAAAAAGTGAGGCTACAAACAGCTGGATGGAGCATCTCTGTGGAGAATTATCGCTTATTTCGGCAAACTGTTTGGATCTTGGTACGCTAGTATACAATCAACAGTATTTTACCGTCAACCTTCTGAGATCTTCGTGTTCCTTATATTCCCGCCCATTGTTGAGTAGATGGGACATTTGAAACGATGTCTTCAGGCCATGGAACACGCCAACTACATCTGCGGCCGCAATTTTCCACACGACGTCTCACTGAATAGACACTAGTATGCACTAGTATTTATTTAGGAACAATACATTACAACTCACCCTTTGTTCTTGCGGCGGGAAACTATATATAAATGTGGAACAATTAACAATGATAAACTGCATGAGGATGCAGAAGGATACGGAAATCACTGTATTAAATACTATTAACAAAGGATATGTGGTTCCTAGTTTCTAAAGTGCGCTGATGATCTCTCTATTGGCTAGAGATTCCGGATTTGTCCGCCAATCAGATCTCCATAAGAGAACTTCCCAGGCAGAGGTTGCAACAAGAAAAATACTGAATAGCCAACAAAACGTCAAGTCTAGAGGCGAAACAGAGAGTGGGATGCCAGAAGTGTGATTCTGGTAGTGAAGGAAGAAAATCTGGAATGGAAAGTGCAAATGATCAGTTTAAGTACACTGGGCACTGGGGTCAGTTAAGCGAAATGGAAAATAAGGATACCTGGTCAAACGAATATGCAGCCAACAGCAATAGAAAATGGCTTATTGAAAATGGTAATATTCAACAATAGAAAGATTGGGCTCAGAGTGAGTTACTGCAAACAGTCCAGTGATAGCATTATTTCTTTCAGATCAACAGCAAAAAAAGATCAACGACAATAGTTCAGATACGTATCGACGTCAGGAGGAGAATATGAAGTGACAGAGAAAATGTAAGAGGATACTGAACGCGAAATTCAGTATGTTAATGTAGATGAAAATCTAATAATCGTAGATTATTGGAACGTTGTAATATAGAAAGGAATAGAAATAAGAGTTATAAGAGAATATGGGCACAACTTCCTATGGCAGGTTTGTTTGTACAAACAAACAATAGGTTTCGTTTATCTCCTTGTTTCTGTAAACAATATATTCTGCGACGCCTTACGCATGCTGCTTTGAAATGATGAGTTACCCAAAACGGCAGTTACTTTCTCGGTTGCCCGTGATGAATGAACGACGCTTTGGTGTCCTCAATAACCACATTAAATGGACTATGTTGTCGCCGATCAGGGTTGATATTTGTTACACCATTAAGCACTTTCAAATATCTCATGTTTCGCCAATTTTCATGTACTCACCATAGATTTCCCAGCGTCTCACTAAAGCTCTCTTAATACCGTCATTACGAATTTCAAGCCTGTAACTATCTTTCTTAGCACATCAGCAGTATGAGACGGAAGTTCTACTCTCTCATTACGGTTCTGTACGGTTCAGCTGCCAGTTTTTATGTCTGTTGTATTTACATGCATTTATACGATACGCTATTTTAAACCCATCACGTTCTTCTCCCGAAGTACAAAATACTGTCGATTTTCAGGAGTCTAACTTAGTCGTAGGCAAAACCAAACTAAGGTGTTACACGTGACGTTAAAATCCATTCCAAAGTTCTACTTACAGTTTTTACAGTAAATCAGCTCAAGCCCGCGAGTTGCAATGCATACTAATCTTCGTCGGTCAGTCTCCGAACCAAGCTGCGGTGCAGACATCCGCCTCCTGCGACTGTTAAAGCGGACGTGGCGACCACGCGGCAGATAAGATTTAAATAGCTGTAGACCTATTGGCATGCTTTCCATAATGTACTAGATGTAAATAAAAATTATCACCAACCGCTTTCAATAAATAAGCGACCAGTGGCATTAATACGACCGCCGTCTATGTTCGTCGCCAACGTGCAACAACCGTTCACTGACTGCAGGCGGCAGCACTAGCAGTCAGGAGCATATAAAGCGCGGCGGGAGGTCGCCCAAAACCGTGCAGCGTTGTTGTAATGCTAAGGCGGAGCGATTGACCTGACGTCCGAAAGGGTATGATGATTGGCTTTCGGTCCAAGACAGGAAGCGTTTTCGGTGTGTCTAAGTCTGTAAACAGTTCGCATGCCGCCATGTCTAAAGTATACCGTGCGTGACAAAATGGCGCTATTCAAAACCGGCTTTGAGGTAACTGTGGTGCAGCAGGGAGCATAGGTGATAGCGGTGAACGATGTCTAAAGTATACTGTGCGTGACAAAATGGCGCTATTCAAAACCGGCTTTGAGGTAACTGTGGTGCAGCAGGGAGCATAGGTGATAGCGGTGAACGATGTCTAAAGTATACTGTGCGTGACAAAATGGCGCTCTTCAAAACCGGCTTTAAGGTAACTGTGGTGCAGCAGGGAGCATAGGTGATAGCGGTGAACGACAGTTGCGTCGATGTATGAGTACGGACAATTAGACGTGCAACGTTTGAGCAACTGACCGCCCGGGTGAACAAAGAGGCTACCAAAATTGTTTCTTCAACGACCGTTCAGCGAAAGTTGTTGCATGCAGGGCTCTACAGTTGGTGCCTGGTTAAAGCACCAATGCATACTGCTGTTTGTCGGTGACGAAGGCTAAAATTTATATGCCTATATCCTAAATGGTCGTCCATTGAATTGCGACAGGTGGCCTTTTCAGATGAGTCACGGTTTATGCTCCATCGTACAGATGGCCGATGTCATATACCATGCTACAGCGTTATGGTCTGGGGAATGGTTTCGTAGCATTCACTGCCTGAACTCGTCACTCTGGAAGGAGGAACAGATCAACACTAGTAAGCATCTATCCTTGGTGACCATCTCAACCCTACAGTCCGCTCGTTTCTCCTCAACTCGTTAGTTTCTACAATGCCACGTGTCACACAGTTCACTAAGTACGTGCGTGATTCGACACGAAACTCCCCGGATTTAAACGCAACCGATCATCTGTGTAACCACTTCGATCGTCCCTGTACTCGCCATTGTTATATACTACCTAGAAAAATATTAATAAACTTGGTAAGACAAATTTTTTTATCTGATCACGACATATGCCACCTGCGGGATGGTATATGCAATGATAATGGCTACAACGCCTCCTGCCAAGAGATAGCGTACTGGCATTGCTACCAGAGTGCCATCTGAGTTTGCCTTTCAATAACGAATGCTCACACCTAGAAGGAATGCTCACTGTGATGTAAACGTGTGGAACAAGCAGGAAAAGATGCCACGGAAACGAACTAACGCTTCCTACAGCCAAATGAGCTAGTTTGAAAAAGGTCAGATTGTGGTCTTCCAACTGGCGGGACGGTCCTTTCGAAGAATTGCTACACAAATTGGACGTTATGCGTCAGTTGTGCAATGATGCTGGTATCGGTGGTCACATGAATGTTTTCACAACCATAGATGAGGTTCTGGACGTCCATAAGCACAGACGCCCGCCGCGAAAGTCGCATTCAAAGGCAGCAGTGGCTGATCGTACAGCTGCCACAGTGCAGATAAGAGGGTGTGTGAGCCCAGACCTGTCAACACGAACAGCTACGAACCGGTTATTAGCAGTGGGACTAAAGGCACGCACATCGCCGTCCGTCTTCCACTCATGCCAGAGCATCGACATGCACGGCTTGACTGGTGCCGTTAGAGGATAACTTGGAAGATGGAATCGCGCTCCATGGTCTTCAGAAATGAATGCAGATTCTACCTACACGGAAGTGATGGTCGTTTGCGCATACGTCGTAGACCTGGTGAAATTTGTCCCGTAAACCGCGTTCATCAATGACACACTGGTTCCACGCTAACCTTATGGTATGAGGTGCAATAAGCTACAGCTCTCGTTCTCTTTGAGTGTTTCTGGAGAGGCCACTAAGGAGCGCTCGGAAAGTGTTGAATGTTATTGTTCTTTTGCCATTCTACTAACAAGAAGGAGATGTGTTGTCCTAAAAGGAGAATGCTTGAAGAACGCTGCACGTGAAACTCAACCTGCTCTGCAAGACGTGCAGCAACTTCTTTGCCTATCACAATCTCTTGACTTGTCTGCAATCGAGCAAATGTGGGATATGATGGGACGAGAAGTGAGTAGTATGACTTTGTCAACCAGAAACTTTTACAGAATTACGTGAAAAGGTTATATAGATGTGGCATAACGTACACCAGCACAGACTTCGCCATCTTTGCGATCGACTGGATACCAGATTCAGCTTCTGAAATGCCGTTGGTGGAGGCTATACCACTCATCAACATTGGTATTTCAGCATGGGTTGGTGACTTAACGAACATTGCGCTCTCATTTAAGTATATGGCCGAAAGAGTCAGCCTTAAGGAATTTTGGAACGAACCTTGTCGTCCAGTACCGGATGCCACAGAGAGCGCAGATTCACCACGAGATGGGGAAACTCACAGGCTTCTATTGTCTATTGCGGCCTAAGCACAGTAGTGTGCGACGAGAACCTAAGTCAACCTAGAAGAAGGCTTTTGTGGCCAAGGAGACGTAGCCGTGTTAAATATGGCTGACCTATGCTCGGCCATAAAGGGAAACATTTATGAAAACTGTTTAATTCTGTAATAGTGCAGGGAACAAAACTACAGTAATTTTAATTTATCATCCTTCAAAACTTTTCATGGTGATCCCAATAAAACTTGTATATTGATCATATATGCAACACTTTAGGATTTATTGTTAAAGTGAAGTTAACAAGTTTTGTAAGGAAGACCTCAACGCTTTGGTCGATCTTAAATAGCGATATCTCATGTAGAAGAGCATCATTAACACGAGAAACGTTGTAAATATTAACTCTATAACACTATTTGTTTAAAAGATATAGTAAAATTAAATTATCAGTATTTCCAGTTAAGCATCAGATCATCGTTTCCTCCACACAAAACACATTGAACGATGACAGCATGACACCTTATTGAGTCACTAGGCAATAGGATATTTGTTATAAAGTTTTGTGTATAATAGTTACTTTTGCTCTTTATTTATTTATCAAAAATCACATTGGTGCAAGGCTACTGGCCGTGACTTTCAACGTTAAGAAGGAAATTGTATTGGTTCTACGAAAGAGCATTTAGCATTTATTATTTAATTCATATTATTGTTACGTTATTTACGATGCCAAATTCGTCAAGATTTGATTATTTAAATATATGAAATGTAAAGTAATCTAGAATAAGCTGTAGCGCGAGAAACAGCGTCGGAGATGGGCAGAGGGCAGTTGTGGTCGAGACACCAAAGAGTTCAGTTCGGCTGGAGACACTAAAGGGTACAGTTCGGATTGAGACGCGAAAGCGGACAGTCGGTCTTTAGGCTGCTAGCAAGTGAAACGACTTAGGAAATTTCGCGTTGAGTGGTATTCGGGACTTAGTGTCTGAGCCGTGAGCAGCCGCGCGCCTGGTATGAACTTTTCGCATAGTTAACGAGGTGGAGTATCTTACCTGTATTTCCCGATGAGATTGTGACTGATCGATCTGTGTCTAATGTATATGCGCTCGAGTGTAACAGTAATCTAAATACGACCAGTTTCGCTATTAGTTTCCTTTCTGAACAAACATTATTCTAATCAAATCGCAACTGTGTGACCTACATCATTTATGGGTCGTTAATTTAGTTCCCGATGTTATTGTTACTGTTGTTATTTGTTATGTTAATTATATATTTCGCAAACTTGACATCAGCTAGGTAATTTAACCAAAGGGTCACAAGTGTCTAATTTAGGACATGTAATGTGACACGTGCGCTTCAACCACTATACGAGTTCGAGCCGACATTTCGATGAAGAGGTACCGCATGTGAGCCCGAACATGTTTCGGATGTTAGCCTGAATTGGGAGCGCGTCCAGGATAGAAACTTGGAAAGTGTTTGTTGAGGAATAAGAATCTTGCAAAGTGTTGGAACAGGATTTGATTTTGGAAAGTGTTAGTTACGGAATATGAACTCTGGAAAGGTTAGAGTTGGATTTGAATCCTGAAAAGTGTTTGCAGAAGTATTATCTGAACGTCGATAGGCAGGACCTCTCGGAAAAGTTAAATGTGAAATCGGTTCAGGACTGAATATTAGGTTTCTTTAATAGTTGTGAAATTATAATTTCATTCCCACAGTTAACGACATTCTGTGATCTAGGTCCCAAGTCTGTGGCATTTTAGGCAGTTTGCGTTCGGCCTCTGAGCTACGAATTTTGTAACAGTTGTGTGTACCGAGATTTAGCAGTGGTTAGGAGTGATAGAAAAAAGTGACGTGGAAGAAGAAGCAACATCGAAAGCACGTGGTTCCCGCCGTTAGGGGCATCTTCAACGCCCATTCATAGCGCAGCGTCGGTTGCAATACCACAGCAGAGGCTACGAGATCTTCAGCGTCGGCTTCAACTGCAACATCGGCAGCAATACCATAGCAGAAGGATCCAGCACGACAAAGCTAAGTATCTGCGCTGATAGCGAGATTATGTATGATTCTGTAGTTCAATCGCCAATAGTAGACATCGCTAATATTAAGCAGTGGGCCAGTCTGTGTAGGTTCGAAAGTACTAGCGAGCCGTTTAGCCCGAAGTCGGGGCGGGAGAGCGTGATCGGCGGTGAATTTCGTAGGGCAAATAGTCCGAAATCAGGCAAGGGAGATGAATTTGGGGGAGACATGATGTCGTAATTAATGGAAATGATAAGAGGACTGGGATAGAAAACTGGTTCGGTTACAAACGATACGATTGACGTAAGTTTAAACATTGTTTCGGTTCAATCCGAAATAGGTTCGGTTGTGAAAGACGAAGTAGGTAAAATGGCTGGTGGAATCGAGGAATAGATAGACGGAAAAACCATTCGGGATGAAATGGGAAAAATTTCAGATGAAGTTGGGAAACAAGACTCTAAGGTAGATCAAGCGGAGAAAGATTTCAGTGATGAAAGGTGGAGAAGTTACAGGCAGATCTGGGACGCTACGTAAGAAATTGTATGAGTAGGCAAGATGCTGCAATGGCTGATACGACAGAGGCTATCAGTAGCTTATCCGCTCGAATAGGTAAAGGAGAGAAAGAAGTAGATAAAATAAAGGAAGAAGTAGAATCTGGCATTAAAAGTAAAAATAGTGAAGTTAAAAAGCAAATCAATGAAATAAAGAACGAACTGAATTCTTTAGCTCCACATCAAACCTCTACAGTGATCAGTGTTCCGTGGATGGACTCGGGATCGGTCAAATGTTTTGCAGACGACGGGAAATATCACCCAGTAAATTTTCTAGCAGCAATCGTGGGGAAATATACACAGTGATTCGTTCAATACCTACGAAATATTTGAAAGCAGTTTCCTGCACAAGTTCTGGAGTGAAGCGAAGCAAACGAGATTCGGAAATGAGTTTCTGAATGGGCCAACAGTTAAATAAGGGAACGGGTCGATGCGAGAATTTTGTAAACTTGAACTTGCGAGATTAATGCATGTGAAAAGTCCTTTGGGAGTGCTGATTGAAAGTACAACGCTGAAAAGGAGGTTACCGGAAAATTTGCAGTGTGGTCTAGTGCCCAGTCCTAGCAGTCAATAGACGAACTTTTGGACTTTGTAGAAAAAGTGGAACGGGCGTAGAAATTTAAAGAGCAACGTAAGCAGACAAATATTTTTCAGAGAGGAAATCATAACTACAGTCCGAATAACTACTATGACAGACATCCGGGAAGTTATCAACGGAACGCAAACTACAGTTTTGATAAGGGAAAGGGTAACATGAAGACATCTAATGATAAATTTCAAAGGAGTAATGGGAATGGATACTTTCGTGACAGGGACCGGCAGCAAGAACGTAGATTTGAGGGACGGGCACCTGGCGAAATGATCCAGCGTAATGGGAGATCGGGAAACTAAGTTTCGCCGCATTTCCGGTCCGGATATGGCAAAATAAACCGGCGATGAATAGGACGCGAGTAAACGGGAATGAGTGATTGTTAATAAATCGGCAGAAAGGCGTCAGAATATTGAAATGAAATAAGTAAGAAATGAGAATCACATAGGTAAATTTTCAAATCAGATCGTGCATAAAATGCAAGATAAGCAAAGATAACGATAAAGGCGATGACTACGATTTAAGACTAAACTGTTTTATGAATGGGAGACGAAAGAGTGTATGAATGTTAGTACAATGAAAGATTCTGTGTGCCAAAAGCAGGCTGAGGTGGAGCTATATTTGGTGGAGTTAAATGGTATAGAAAATTCTAAAGAGGTACAAAGCAGCGATAACGATTATAGTGATGAAGGTGATGATGATTCAGGTGATACTGTGACAGCAAACGTTGTTAAGGAGGTTATTAAGGGCGGCATAGCATTAGTCTCGTCAAATGCTGATGAATTTGTGTGCGTATAGGCGGATATTGATGAATTATTTGAAGGAAGGTAGTAATGATGTTTTGTGTGCAGAAGTTACGAAAGTTGAAGGGACTGGTATTGAGACTTCAGAGGATGGAATCTGTGGGTATCTTTCTACTAATGGAGGTGAATCCGAAATTCTGGGTGGATCTGTGGATCTTGAATGTTTGTTTGAGAATGAATGTGGATCTGAATTTGATGTGCGATCTGAAATTAATGTGGCGCAAGAGCGGGTAGGAGAGAAAAAGGTATTAAGCTCAGGCTTAAATCAAAACGCAGAGGAATTTAATGGTACTGCTGATTCTCAAATTGCACGATGTTGTAGCTATAATTTACATGGTATAACGGCAGAGGGTGGTGAAACTATGAACGGTTCTTATACTGGTGATCTGTAGACGGAGGTAAATGAGGTTTTATGTAGCGGGTTGTATGATGTATCAGCGGCTGTTGAAAATGCTTTTCGTGAAGGTGTTTGTAATGGAGTGGAAGTAAAAAGTAATGCCTTATTTCATGATAATGATGTTGTGGCTACTAATGTCGATAATTTTAAGGGAGAATACAGTGAGTTTGATTCTAACATAAAAAGTGATATTTGCACAGAATGGTATCTTAAGGAAGAATGAGATTTTATTGTAACTGATTGGCGATGGTACGGTAGAATATTAAGATCGTTATTGCCTCATTTGTGGACTGGAGAGAAGTTTAAGATAACGAAAGGTCTAGAAGGTAGAAAAAAATGAAATTGGGGCAGAAGAAGCATTGAATGAATTAATTTGGGACGACCACGAAATTAAAGGGTGTATCGAACAGGGTATGTGCACTATAGAGAAGGGGAAAGTAGGTTAAGAAATAAGTGTATCTGTGTTTAGAATATAAGAACATTTGGAGGTGTAATTTGCAATGTCTTACTTCAGGATTTATTGTAGTGTGTTTGTTGTTTCGTCGCATAAGGATTTTTTTTTTTTTTTTTTTTTTTTTTTTTTTTTTTTTTTTTTTTTTTTTTTTTTGGCACAAGGTCTGTGCAGTTATTAAGAGATAGTTTGAGACGCACATTTGAGTACTAGATCGGAGAACTCTTTATTTGGTGAAGTGTATCAAATCAAAAATCAGTGTATATTATGCATATAAATTAGGTTTTTGGGGGTGTATAAGGGATTTATTTATGACTATGTATGGGTTATTCTTGAGTTTTTGGATTGTTTTATGTTAGTGTAATGTCAAAGTTATAAGTTATGGTCACGTCAATTTGGATGCATGGAGGTGAGAGACATTTAGAAAATGAAAATTAATAATGCTAAATTAGGAAGACAGATGTATGTTTATCTACTTATCTGAGAACATTTGGGGGAATAATTTTATAGTTGTATGGAGTAACGTTTTGTGTACGCAGCTTCACTGCGCGGAATTAAACAAGGGATGAAATTTGTTCATATTTGTTGTTAGTTTACAGTCTAATCCGAGTTATTTAAATTAAAATAAAATAATAATTTGCCGATGAAGTTGATTGGGAATTTGTCATGAGATGCACGTATCTAGTGAGATGCATGTATCTAGTGGGACTTGAATAACGTGTCAGAATCATTGAAGAATTTACGGGCACCTTGCCAACGTTGTAAATCAGTTATTGACTGTGTAGTTTAGATCTGTTTGTATCGATTCTATTGGGGGAGACGTTCATGGCAGATCCTGGGTGGATTTCGGAAAGTGTTTGTTCTCTGGTATCTACACCCGATTCGAATTTCAACAGATATGTTCCCGAGAAACGTTGGCGATGGAAAGCAGAGCCATACAGAATTTCGGCGGAGTACTCGGCTCCGAATCTGTGGAACACCGCCGGAGACTTCGTTGTGATAAAAAGGTTGTGTGAAAGTGACTGCAGTAGAGCTGATATTTCTGCGGAATTTCAATAGACAGTCGATTTTGATAAATGTATAGTTTTATTTGGCATTTAATTAATATGCTGCAATTCATAATTTATGTTGGATGTAAGTTTCTGTAAATTTAAAGCATGCTACATCAATCTACTCTACTGATCTGGCGCTTAGGATATTTATGTTATTGTGTTATGAATTTTTGTCTTGTGAATTTGGGTGCCACTACATAATATATACGGCACACCAACATGTTATGAAGTGAAGGTGTGTGAGTTAACGAGCACTGCGCTCTCATTTAAATATATGGCCGAAAGAGTAAGCCGTAATGAATTTTGAAACGAACGCTGCCGTCCAGGACCGAATGCCACAAAGAGCGCCCATTCACCATGACATGGGGAAACTCACAGGCGTCTATTGTCTATTGGGGCCTAAGCGCTGTAGTGTCCGAGTGAGACAGACGAGAACCTACGTCATAGGGAAATCCAGTAGAAGGCTTTTGGGGCCAAGGATATGTAGCCGTGTAAAATATGGGGGACCTAAGATCGACCACAAATGGAAACATTTATGAAAACTATTTAATTCTGTAGTAGTGCAGGGAATAAAGCCACAGTAATTTTAATTTTCATGGTGGCCCAATAATACTTGTATATTGATCATACCTATGATAGTTTAGGCTTAACTGTTAAAGTGAAATTAACAAGTTTTGTAAGGAAGACCTGATTGCTAAAATCTGAACTCTTTGGTCGATCTTAACGAGTGATATTTCACATAGAAGAGCATAATTAAAATGACAAATGTTGTAAATATGAACTCTGTAACTTTATTTGTTTAAAATATATAGGAAATTTAAATTAACGGTATTTATAGTTAAGCATCATCATTTCCTCCAGATAAAACACACTGAACGATGACAGCATGACACCTTATTGAATCATTAGGTAATAGAATATTTGTTGCAGGGTTTAGTGCTTAATAGTTACTTTTGTTCTTTATTTATTTATCAGAAAGCACATTGGTGCAAGGCTACTGGCCGTGACATTAAAAGTTAAGAAGGAAAATGTATTGGTTTTATGTAAAATAATGTAACGTTTATTATTGAATGGATATTACTGTTACTTTATTTAGGACGCGAAAGTGGTCAAGCTTTGATTATTTAAATATATTTAAATGTAAAGTAATGTAGAATAAGCTGTAGCCAATCAGATGGACGGCTTCAGGAAAGGGAACAGCAGTAGTCACTTCAGCGAAGATGTTCGGCGCGGTAAACCCCGCGGAGACGGGCTGAAGGCAGTTCTGGTCGGGAGACCAAAGAGCTCAGTTCGGCTGGAAAACCAAAGGGTACAGTTCGGATTGAGACGCGAAAGCGGACAGTCGGTCTTTAGCAGCAAGGAAGTGAAACGACTTCGAAAATTTCGCGTTGTGTGGTATTCGGTACTTAGTCTCTGAGCTGTGAGCAGCCGCGCGCCTGATTTGAACTCTAACTTTTCGCATGGTTAACGCGGTGGAGTATCGAACTTGTATTTCGCGATGAGATTGTGAATGATCGATCTGTGTCAAATGGATATGCTCTCGAGTGTAACAGTAACTCTAATTACGACCACTTTCACTATTAGTTTGGTTCAAATGGTTCAAATGGCTAAGAGCACTATGGGACGTAACATCTGAGGTCATCAGTCCCCTAGAACGTAGAACTATTTAAACCTAACTAACCTAAGGACATCACACACATCCATACCCGAGGCAGGATTCCCACCTGCAGCCGTAGCGGTCGCGCGGTTCCAGACTGAAGCGCCTAGAACCGCTCGGCCACAGCGGCCTGTGCTATTAGTTTGCTTTCTGAATAAACATTATTCTAATCAAATCGGAACTGTGTGGCCTGCATCATGTATGGGTCGTTAATTTAGTTCCCGATTTGTTACTGTTATTATATGTTATGTTAACTTTGTATTTCGCAAACTTGCCATCAGCCAGACGATTTAACCAAAGGGTCACAAGTGTCTAATTTAGGGCGTGTAATGCGACACGTAAGGTTCACCTCCCTTACGAGTTCGAGCTGAGACATTTTGATTAAGAGGAACCGCATGCGAGCCCGAATATCTTTGGGATGTTAGCTCGCAGGTCCATAACGGGTATCTCAGAACCGCTTACGCTATTGATCTGCAAATGTAATGATTTCTCGTACTCCATAAACGCTCTTCCAATACTAAATGTTAATTGAATTGGATTCTTCTAACAAGGTGTACCATCTTCTCTTCAGCAGTGTACTCATAATGACCTGTTTCTGTCATGGACCATCCTCACAGTGGAAACAATTGCCGTCACTACATGACGTGTCATACATAGATCGTACAAACCAACCTGAACAGTCGTTTGGTTTCCAGCTCCCCTATGATTTTAGAAATTCCGAAGGAATATTACCTATGTCATCCGGCTAATTTGATCTTCAGTCTTCCAACTTTCTGTTAAACTGTTAATACTGGCTCACCTTTATTGCCTTTCATAACCATTGTCTCTCCCATATGGAGGCATTCACAGTGCTCTTTACATACATCCGCTCTTTCCCCCGTTGTAGCGGAATTTCTGTTGAACTCTTAATGTCGAAGACTTTACTTCTAATTTCATGAAGGTTGCTGTGATTCTTCTATATGCTTAATTAGTCCCTGCGACGATAATTTCTTTATCGGTTTCTCTGCATTTATCTGTAGCCATTTCACCTTTGCCTCTTTTGCAGGTCCTATTTACTTCATTTCTAAGTTATGGGTATTGCTATGGTCTCATCTTTTGTTGGACAGTTTTGTACTTTCTACTACCGTTGCCAAACCGCATAATTTCTCCTGTTACCTACAGTGTAATTTGTAAATATTTTCAATAACGTTGTAACTACCGGTTTCCCACTATCACAAACGACTCTGCATAAAAAAAATTTGGAAATTTGTGGTAAGATCTTATGGGACCAAACTGCTGAGGTCATCGATCTCTAAGCTTGCGCACTACTTGATCTAAGTTAAACTAACTTACGCTAAGGACGACACACACACCCATACCCGAGGAAGGGCTCGAACCTCCGACGGGGGAAGTCGCGCGGACCCTGACAAGACGCTTCTGGATATTTTATGGAATTCTTGGAAAATATTGGACATTGTTTTGCTTCACCCCGCCTTATATTCTGTCAGCGATATGTGGACGATAAACGTATGGTCTGATTTCACGTGCAGTGGGAACAATGCTGAAGATTAATTAACCCAACAACTCATCAGAATGTCTACGCATACGGACTCACACTTGAACGCCCAGTAACAAGGGAATATCAGGTTACAAGCACAGTAGGTTTCAGTCAAGAGTTGGTAGGTCGATGACAAATTCTCAGGAATGTGGATCCAATGAAGGTACGATACACCAAGCTATGTCCCGTCAGGTAGTACCCTACCAAGACATTGTTCACATCCGATAGTTGTAATAGGAAATACACGGTGACGTTAGAGTAAACAAATACTCTCATGACTAAGGAAAAGGCATCGCATTGTGAATGTAATCCGAATGGAATCAGGATCCTGTGAACCACACGTCAGTTAAGAACAAAATTAAATCCAGTTAGAGAAAAGGGCTCACAATATAGGCACGAAACGGTCTTAAGCAGGATTGCATCCTCCAACAGTCGAGCAGCTGACAAACTCCAACCGCCGTGATGGCGACTCCAAAGGCTAGGCCACTGCCTTCCAGCTAGTTTCGGCCTAACAGAGCGCTCATCCGTTCTTGGTGAAACCGGGCTCCAATTCTCAATACAATGATGCCGGTAAGTCAGTTCCCTTCTCCTTGCCGTCCACACCGCTACATACCCACCCGCCGCTACTCATGTGAGTCGGCGTCCTGTAGCTTCCCGGCAATGAGGCAGAGACATACAAAGGGCCGATACTACCGATAACTGAGTGCCACGGTTGTCGCGTAAGCATGGGACAAATTTATGTGTTACAGTCACATCATCACCTTACGGAAATAAATTATATACACAAATCAGAAAAAAGAAAGGTAAGAAACGGAGCACACCACCTATATACGAAATGTGAGCCTTTGGTCCTTGCCCACAAGAACGTACGAAGGGCATAATTGTTGCAAAAAAATGGCACACTCACTAGTAGTTGAAGTCCGCTGCAGCTACAGGATATAGTTTTTTGCTGTGTGCTGGCCACCTGCAGGGTGTAACAACCAAGTGACCAGTCCATTACTTTCTCATTCAGGCGATTTATGAGTTGAATGAGATTAGTCTCTGCGGCCACGTTAGCAATATAAATGTTTTGAATCACTCTCCGGGTTTGGCGGTCTCACTTAATGTGAAACAACCGACGGACACAATTCTCTGACTGTTGCTGCTGTTGTATGAAAGTTTTCACCTAATCTCTAGGTTAGAGTGATTTCTTTTTCATTTCATATTATACATGAGTCATGACCAGGGTTGTCAACATTCTTAGAGAGAAATGAGGAGATATGAAGATAAAGCATATATCTAAAATCAACTAATTTTAAAATTTATGAAAATGGACCTTTCCGTTGGTGGGGTTGTTTGCGTGTGTCGACGATACAGATAGAACGTACCACAGGTGCAACCTCAACCGAGGGGTTCTGTTGGCAGACCAGACAAACGTGCGGTTCTGGAAGAGGGGAGAGGGTAATAGCTTTTTCAGTAGCTACAGCAGCTTCAGTAGCACTAGTCAGGAGTATTGATTTATCTGGCTTTGTAACATCAAAAACAAGTAGCCTTGATATGCTGGAAATGCAAACGGCTGAAAGCAAGGGAGAACTACAGCCGTTATCTCTGTCCGGATGGTATACAGCTCTTCTGTATATTTAAGCGGTAAACACATCCTCTTCAGTATAATATTCCGGGGATAAAACATTCATCCATTCCTATCTCCAGGGGGGTACTACTCACGAGGATGTCGTCTATTGGTCTATTGATCAAACCGTGAAATGTTCGATCCTTTCAAGAGGCAGGTAGATTAGAAAATTTAAAAATGGAAATGGGTAGGTTGAAGTAGAAATGCGTAATAAAACTGAAGAATTGGCAAAAAGGCAAGAAACTGATGAGATGGAACCTACAGAAGTTGAAAGGGTTGTAAGAGGTCCGAGCAGATGTAACTTCGATGTATTGCTCATGCGCTGCCTGCAATAGGCAAGGTATAAGAGAATCTCTGTCCTGAGAGCAGTGTGGACTGCAGTAGGAACTGTGTAGCTGTAGCAGTATTTTGTTGCTAGTTTGGAGTCTGCCCTGGTCTGGTATGGTGTATCGTGTTGGCTGGCCCGGTCGCGGTGCAGCGATGTCGGGGCCTGAGTATTAATGTATAAGGTAAAAAAAGCAGCCTCGCGCATATGTAGTAATGTTATCTTAAGTCCCATGTAAATGTTTTAAAACTCTCATAATAATAATCTTCCTCATAAAAAGTAACTTTTAACAACCATTCATTTCAATTTAAGGAATTTACTAATTTCTGCCATCAATGATAATCCCGATTATTGCAACAGAAAATTCAGTTGCTTCCTTTCATTAATGACAGATAGGTCGGGCAGCATTGCACAGAGCTGTGCCGGAAAAATTTATTGTAAGTGCAGATATATCCGGCGACTTCATTGAGGTAAGAATTTTTCCTTTTTTTATTCGGAATGATTTTTCAGGGCCATGACGCAGCACTGCTGTCGTCCAAAGTTTACCAGGTTAAATTCACAGTGCATTATTGAAAAGTCATAAGTGAGCGTCAATTTAATTGAGAGGTTAGTTACTTTGTTTTATTACCAGGTTACTGAATTAATTTGTTTTATTGGGATGATATACTGAATGTGAAGGACATAATTATAATTTTTACTGTTGAGAGGTTTAGGAATGTTTCTGTTTTGAGGTTACGCTAAATGAGAATGAACTTTGAGCTTAGATTAAATGACAGAGAATTTTGTAGGGAGGTTACAAATGAGAAAGAATTTTTGTGGGGAGGTTACACTAAATTAGAATTATACTCATATTACGTATTTATTACAAATTTTTGTGGGGTGGTTACACTTGGCGACAACCGGCGAGGATCGTATTTTCTTTGTGAATTTCTGAGAAGCAGTCATATTCTACCGTATCTTCCTTCGCCGTCGGCGTTGTCGTGGTTACCGTGAGACACCGTTATACCAAGAGGAAAGGCGCGTCGATCTTAGATCATGAGATATGATGACCTTAAGCCATTGACAACACACAACGGTCACGGTAGCACCTGATTCCAGAATAGCTGCAGTAGTTAAGATCTACGAACCATGCCCTGTTGACCAGGTCCCCAAAACTTAACTCGTAACGATATCCCTTCAGAGCAAATTGTCATAACGATCGTCTATAAAGGCTTCGTACAACGAGAATAAATGTTACGATTTATGGAATAATAACAGATACGACCAAACTGTCTTGTCTCTTCTGCTTTATTTAACATAACTTCGTTCACAGTTTCATTTCGCATTCACCACTCATTCACCGAAACCCTTTGATGAACAGTTTTGGTTGCTTAACACCAACAGTCAATGATAATGATACAGCTTTTCTCCTTTTTATAAATTGAAGCCCGCTCTCCGTGATATAATAAAAAAAAAAACCGGTCTCAATACCGCGTCCCTCATGAGATGCGAATAGACTTATCCCGGAATTGACCGCCCTGTAGGTATACTCAATTTAATGACCACACTTGACTGTCCGCTATTTCCCGTAACTGAATGTCCATTTGTTGGTCTGATTATACACTGTAGCTATTTAAAATTCGCCCCTATATTTTTCACAATGCACAATTAGCACTGCGTTACTTGTTTTTTCTCTTCTTCTAAGAGTAAACGGAAAAAAAAGACGCCGTATCATCGGCTTAGTCGATATAAAGCAAAACACCTTAATATGCCCAATTTTACCTCTTCTTATAGGATCGGCTACCTTACTCATTAATTTATTACATGTTATTTCCAATAACGCTAAACAGGTGTCGCCGTTATATTTTAATTGTATTCAAAAGCATGTTACTACTAATATGACCGACCAAATCGTAACAAATAGCGCGGGGTGCGATTTTAACGATAACTTTACGCTATTCAAGTTCCGTTACAGCTGTCTTGGCTCGTAATGTTACACGGCCCCCCAGACTGTGATGTCTTGAAGAGGGTTCCAGACAGAACAGGCTTTTCTTTTTTGTACAGTGACAGGAGAGGGTATTTGTTTCGGCGAATACACTCACTCTCAGATTCACTCAACAAGTCAGTACATACATTCTACAATATTTAAGTTGAGTTAATGGGCCTAGACGAAATGCCCTTAACTAAATTCCACATTTGTTAATAGGTTGTCTTAGAAACACTTCGCACTAATCACTTCATATTCACACCACATTTTTTTTCTTGGATGAAGCCCTCAGTTCTTTAACCGACTGTGCAAGGCAGGGATCACAGCCGGGTTCGACGATTGGCATCCTAGGCCAAAACCCTTATCGGCCACTTGTTTAACCAGAGAGGATTTGGTCCTTTTCTTTTCCTCTTAATTCCACTTTTAAATCATCCATCCTCGCTGTTCGGTGAGAGGATAAATCGTGTTTCAGCGTCGTCATTGTTGCTGATACCAAGAAGGTATCTCATGGAAATCGTTGGTACCTTCTTTAATTTTCTTTGTAAGTTAGTATAAGTGCGTATTTATCCATTGGTGCTTTTATTTAGTCCACTGAGTGTAGTCTTGGTATCATTCAGTGTTTCTTGAATCTATATTTTGCTCATTATTGATAATACTTCTTCAGGTCTATGTGAGGGAACAAGCCTTTAATTACATCAGTATCACAATCTGCCAGGAGGTAGCTCCCTTCATGAGGTATTTTCATTATTTTATATGGACCTGTATATAAATATTGCCATTTCTTATTCAGTCTTTTCCTGGTTGAGGATTTGGGTGATTTCTCAATAAAATTTCTTCCCCTACATCATATGTGACTACTTTCTTCACATTTTTATCAAAACGGGTTTTTCTCAATTGTGCTTGTGCTTCAGGTTTTCGTAGACCTTCTTCACCATATCTTCTTTCTTGGTAATCTTTTGTTCTATCGCAGGTAATTTCTTCATCCATTCTGGCACAATACTTTCACCAAATACTATTTGGTTAGGTGAATAACCTGTCGATAAGTGTGGTAAGTCATTATACACTTTCTCAAATTCATAAATCCAATCGATCCATTTATAATGTTGTCTGGGTATGTACGTCCGTAAAAATCGGTTCAATTCTCGGAAGATTCTCTCAACCGGATTTCCACAAGGGTAAAATCTTGAGATGTAAATGTGCTGGATTCCTTGTTCTTTCATAGTGTCTCTCCATACTTTGCTTGTATAATAAGCAGCGTTGTCTGTCAAGATCATTATAGGTTTGCCAAGCTCAGTTATATAGTTGTTGATAAATTTGCGTAACATGGGTCGAACGTGGAGATTTTTCAAAGGATATAATTTCACATATTTTGAAAAGAGATCATAGAAAGCCAATACATATTTGAACCGTCCACGTGTCATGGGACATGGCCCACAGACATCACATGACACCAACATTAAAGGTTGTTGTGGGATGATAGGATGTAATTCTATCTTCCGACAATAGTTTATGGGTTTCGCCTTCTGACATATTTTGCACTTCTTAATAATATTTGTAGCTATACGTCCCAAATTTGGATGATAGCAGTATTGTGCTATTTTGGCTGTACATTTAGCGGAACCAAAATGACCCCAATTCAAGTGAGTGTACCATACTAGTGATTCTAAATATTTATTTGGAACACAAACTTTCCAAACATCCTCTTCATCCTTCCTCCGATACAATATTCCGGATTTTAATTGATACTGTTCTTGAGAGTGACTTAGCGTTTTGCTTTCAACAGCATGTCTAATGGCTTTCCACAACTTATCATCTTGTTGCAGTTGTCGAAGACTTCGACATAGCTGTGAAATCTGCCTCTCACAATATTGCCTTGATAAATTCATGACTTTAAAGTCAATAGTCCGTTCTTCAAACTCGTCGTCATTCTTTCTTTTCGGTAGTCTTGAAAGAGCATCGGCTATGATGTTGTCTTTCCCTCTGATGTATTTGAGCGTAATATCATATTCTTGCAGTAGCAAGGCCCACCGGGTTAAACGTGAATGGAACATCCTTCCTGTTAAAATAAAAGATAAAGCTTTGTGGTCGCAGAATACAATGATCTTCTTTCCATATACAAAATAGCGAAACTTTCTAAGGGACCAGACCACGGCCAGTACTTCCAATTCAGTAGTACAATATGCACGTTCACAGCTAGAGAGTGTTCTGCTGGCAAACCCAATTATCTTGATGGTACTGATATCTTCTGGATTGTCCATCAGGAAAAGAGTGGCACCCAATCCTGTTTCAGAAGCATCCGCAGCAATATAAAAATCTTGATGAAGTCTCGGTTGATGTAACCGTGGAGCATTAGTCAAAGTATTGCGGATGTTATCAAAAGCTTGCGTGCATTCGGAATTCCACTCCCACATGACATTTTTTCTTAACAGCCGTAACAAACAGTCTTGGCTTCCTAACTGATTGGGTAAAAATCGTCGAAAAAATGAAACTAAGCCGATAAATGACTTTAATTCCGTTCTATTCTTTGGATAAGCACATCTGTTAATCGCATCCATCTTTTTAGGATTTGGTTTTATCCCTTCAGGAGTGATTATATGTCCAAGAAATTTCAATTGGTTATGAGCAAACTTGGATTTTCTCAAATTTACAGTAACTCCGTATTCCAAAAATTTCGCAAAAGCTCTTCTTAATAAGTCGAAATGTTCCTCCCAAGTTTCAGAAGCAATTAGCAAATCATCCACATATAAAGTAACTTCATTCAAAAGGTCTCTGCCCAGAACGGTATCTAATGCCGATATGAAAACACCACCGCTTATTTTCAACCCAAATGGCATGACAGTAAACTGGTAACTTAGGCCCAGAAAAACGAATGCAGTATATTTTCTAGATTCTTTCGATATTCTAGTTTGCCAATATGAACTACGCATATCCAAAGAAGTTAAGAAGCGCGCACCATAAAACTTTTGTACTAACTCTTCAAGGTTCTCCGGTCGCGTTTGTACAGGTATAATGATCTTATTGATCTCTCTGGCATCCAACACCAATCTGATGTCACCATTGGGTTTAATTACTGCCACAATAGGGTTACAATATTCAGAATCTGAGGGCTCATTAATACCCCATTCTAACATTTTATTGATTTCCTTTCTGGCTACTTCTTTCTTGGTCCATGGGATAGAATAGGAAGTACGATAAAAGGGTTTATGTGCATACGTCTTTATATGGTATTCAAAGTCTTTTATTATACCCGGATGTTTACTAAAAATAGACTGATATGCTTCCAACAAGTAGTACAGTTCATCCCTTTGGATAACAGATAAATATTCTGATTCTAACACCTTTTCCTGCAATGACATTTTATCCATCATTTCTTCAGAACATTCAATAAGGCATATATCATACACATTTTCATCATCAATACTGACATATTTTACCATTAGATTCATACACAATTGATTTGGAATTACTCGGCCCTTTCTCAGGCTGGTTGTCAAAACATTACCATTGGAATTAAATATACATTCACCTTTCTCTAAATTAATGATTGCACCGGTCTCACATAAAAAATCCAAACCCCAGATACATGGTACTGTCATTTTAGGAACAACCAGGAGTGTACTTTCTATTTGAGCCCCCTGTATTGTAACGTCAACACGTACCTGTTTCAGAACTTTTTGCATTTTTGCGCTGAATGCGCCAGACACGGTAAATCCTGTGATAGGAAAAGTGGGCATTTTTACCCCTCGGCTTATCTGTTTTAAACAGTCCAGCGTCATGACACTAATAGTTGCTCCAGTATCAATTAATATTTCAACATCAACATTATTTATACTTGTTGGAATTATTGCCTGTCAAATTTGTCCACATTTATTAGAAACTTCAGGTTTTTCTTCAATTAATTCATTCCGTATATCCTGATCATTATTGTACCTTAATACTCTCACTTCAAATTGATGCCTGCCTTCCTTCTCCTTTCCAGTCATCCTAGGAAGGCATTTGGTGACTGGTATTAGTTTAATCTATCTCGTTGAGTCATCGGTGGGGGTTCATGAACTTCCACAATCCGTACAGTATGATCCGAGTTATGGTATTCACCCCGTCGCACATTGGAGGCTCCTTCGCCCATTGGTATAACTCCTTGTGCTGGATGAGGACTCGAGGCATTTGTTCCATCCTGCCAATGAACATTATGCTTCGAATTATCTTCCCAAGGTCGAATGCAATTGGGTTCATCACTTGGGTACCTGTTACTCTTATTAATATCACTACTATGCACATTCGCGTCACCATATCGAGGTTTACCTCTAGCACAGTAAGTATCTCTTCTATATTTATTATAATCATTGTTTTTATTGCAACCATAGGATGAAGATTGTCCACGCTCCTGTGATGCGGGTTTGACCTGGTTTTCGGTATTATTATTATCATGCGTTAAAATACTATTATAATTATTCGTATTACTATGAGTGTGAGATGACATTTGATTACTACTCATTTGTCTTGCGTCTTCCATAATCATATCTATAGCGTCAATCACCGACAAGAATTGTTCTACATCGTGGTCAGGAACATTTATTAACTTTTCACGTATATTTATGGGCAACCTTCCCTTCAAAATTCTGATCACTTCCTTATGAGAAATTGGATCACTCCAATAACGTGTCTTATTTATGTACTTTTCAAAATATTGCCTTAAAGTACTCCCTTTACTGTTTAAATACTCAGGTTGGTAAACCTCTTTTCTTAATTTCTCTTGTTTACTCGACGACCAGTATTTAGCCAAAAAAAGTTGTTCAAACTCAGCGCAAGTATGGCAACTTTCACTTACTTCGGCGGCCCATAATGCGGCTTCTCCGGTAATTTTGGATGCTATAAATTGAAGTCGGTCGTGTTCTGACCAGCTACGTGGAAATATTCTTTTGAAATTATTGATAAAGATTTTCGGATGCAGGTTGTTCTTTTCAGTGGAGAATGTTGGGAATTGTCTACTTTTAAAAATGCTGTTCTCCACCTTTAAAGAAGACAAATATTCTCGCTGACCAAAAGAATCATCATTTTTACCAACCGAATCATCGACTTCCCAATGCAAATTTTCACCACAATTGTACTTCGTATTATCACATGTTCGGTTGTTTTTCGACCTATTCTCCGAACGTTCGTCCTCTGTCAACAAATTTTGTGATGACTTTCGTTCTAACTCCGCCAATTTATGATTGGTTTCCTTTTGCCATTTAGGTAACCCATCAACTATTTTCTCTTTTATTTTCTGAATTTCGCTAGTGAAGAGCTTAATTAATTCATCATTTCTACTTAGGTGCTCATTGATATTTTCATTTGGTTGGGATCCAATAGTAGTCTTAACCTTGTCTACAATTTCATTTCCTTTTATTTCTATCCATTCAGTTAGATATTCGTCAAGTCTTTTAGTTTGATCTACTAAATACTTGTCAATCCCCTTACGAGCATCAGACTCAAACTCGACTATTTGTTTCGATAGCTCTTCTATCTGTGCGCTAGCATTGAAACAGCTGCTTTCACACTTAACCATCCTATTGGACAGGCCATCATAACTCTTCGAAACTACCTCATATTTCTTTTCTGCGTCATGAAGTTTTCCCATTAAATTATTATATTGCCTTTCTAAGGTGTTAGAAAACTCTACATCTAGTTCTCCAAATTTCGCATTTAATTGAGTCTCCCAGTCTGCCTTTAATTCTTTCTTAGTATTTTCCAGTTTATAATCAAAGGTGTTCAGTTTGCTTTCCAAAGAATCCATTTTAACTTCTAATGAACCAAATTTGGCCTCAAATGTTTCGTTTAACTTTTGATTGTACTCTTTTAATTGCTTATTATCTTTTTCTGGTGAACCAAGTCTTCCATTCATTACACCCATTTGAGTATTTATTGATACCAGCATATCAAACATTTTTTGATTAATATTTCCATTTTGAGAATCAACTTGCTGATCTACTTCCGAAACCTCAAGATCTTTATGTTCTCCCATGCTGCTTACCTTACTTATCATTGTATTTGAATCTCCTAACGGCTCTAAATCAATAACTGTATTATTATCTGTACATGTCTCCTGTCCCACATTGAGCTCATGGGATACATCATCCCTATCCTCTTCACTTTCCTCTCTCTCTCTCTACTCATTGCTCTACTCAACTGCACATTATCATGTATTCTTTTCGTTCGTTTTGACATGATTATTCACAACCAAGACATACACTTATTTTCACTGTGTATTTGTATATATTTATCTACCGAAATCACAAGTCTCAACTTCTTTTTTTTATAATTATACAGTTATTTTAATCATACCTGGTAGTATCGCTCACTTTTAGCGATTATTGAAGAATACCTCTTTCATTGGACAGACTCACTGGCTGCTACAATATTTTCCAACTCTAGGGTTCGTGAATCCGGATGACACTCGACTCGATGCAGCAATCCTCCTCGATCGAGCCCCACGTTGGGCGCCACTTCTACCGTATCTTCCTTCGCCGTCGGCGTTGTCGTGGTTACCGTGAGACACCGTTATACCAAGAGGAAAGGCGCGTCGATCTTAGATCATGAGATATGATGACCTTAAGCCATTGACAACACACAACGGTCACGGTAGCACCTGATTCCAGAATAGCTGCAGTAGTTAAGATCTACGAACTATCCCCTGTTGACCAGGTCCCCAAAACTTAACTCGTAACGAGATCCCTTCAGAGCAAATTGTCATAACGATCGTCTATAAAGACTTCGTACAGCGAGAATAAATGTTACGGTTTATGGAATAATAACAGATACGACCGAACTGTCTTGTCTCTTCTGCTTTATTTAACATAACTTCGTTCACAGTTTCATTTCGCATTCACCACTCAGTCACCGAAACCCTTTGATGAACAGTTTTGGTTGCTTAACACCAACAGTCAATGATAATGATACAGCTTTTCTCTTTTTTATAAATTGAAGCCCGCTCTCCGTGATATAATAAAAAAAGCCGGTCTCAATACCGCGTCCCTCATGAGATGCGAATAGACTTATCCCGGAATTGACCGCCCTGTAGGTGTACTCAATTTAATGACCACACTTGACTGTCCGCTATTTCGCGTAACTGAATGTCCATTTGTTAGCCTGATCATACACTGTAGCTATTTAAAATTCGCCCCTATACTTTTCACAATGCACAATTAGCACTGCGTTACTTGTTTTTTTTTTCTTCTAAGAGAAAACGGAAAAAAAGACGCCGTATCATCGGCTTAGTCGATATAAAGCAAAACACCTTAATATGCCCAATTTTACCTCTTCTTATAGGATCGGCTACCTTACCCATTAATTTATTGCATGTTATTTCCAATAACGCTAAACAGGTATCGCCGTTATACTTTAATTGTATTCAAAAGCATGTTACTACTATTATGACCGACCAAATCGTAACAAATCGCGCAGCGTGCGTTTTTAACGATAACTTTACGCTATTCAAGTTCCGTTACAGCTGTCTTGACTCGTAATGTTACAATATATCTGTTCTTATTTACTTAAATGTAGTTTGCATCTGGCGCAACGCATTTACTAATTTGTTACTTTTTTTCACAGATCATCGGCAATTTATTGCTCTTTGTTGTAATTGTTTTTTTCCATATTTTACTTCGTCTTTGCTTTATTTTGTGCTTAATTTTGAAAAATGCCGCGAAAAACTGTTAACAGTACATCGCGATGTGCAATGAGTGAAATAGCCGACTCGAATAATTTGACCGATAATACTTGCGACACTCAGTGTAATAGCGATAATCCTCAAATTACTTATAATCAGCGCGTACCGATCACTAGTAATGATTTTAATTCTAATGACGAACAAACGAATTCAATTGTGTCCTCTGTTAATTTAATGACAATTTATGACGCGGCACGTTCCGTTACAATGAACGCTAATTTCTGCTGGGATCAAGTTATGGCAGTATTGCTACAAATTAGTGAATCGCGTAAACAACTTAGTGAAAATCTCAAACAACAACTTAATGAAAATAATGAAAATCTCAAACAACAATTTAATGAAAAACTAGACAATAATTCCAAGCAGTCGAATGAAAAACAAGACAACAATTACAAACAACTTAATGAAAAACTAGATAACAATTCCAAACAGCTTAGTGAACAGATTACAGCCGTTGCCGTGCAGTGTCATGATACTAAGGAACAATTACGTGAGGAAATTAAGGCTTGTGCTAGGAACAGTAGTGAAGAAATTAGATTTGTGGCACAAGAATTAAGTAATACACATGCAGCCCCAACTAAATTACTTAGAGATGAAATTAGTGCAGTCGCTAAACAATGCTCTGAATACGCAACACAGTTACGCGACGAGTTTAAATTAATGTCAGCAGAACTTTCACGCACGCTGGATGCGAAAGTAGACACGAAATTTGACCAACAGAACAACCAAATTGACGAACGTTTTAATCACCACCTACACAACAGTGAAAAGCGTCACAGTAAATTTATACAGGAACAGAATAAAGTAAAGCAACAAGTCATGGAAACAATTACTGTACAAAGACAAGAAGATAAGCGTAAATTAATTACGAAAGCAAAAACATACGTAGACAACAATATTGCTACAGTATCAGACGAAATTAGCAGTATCAAACAGTTGAATAACGAATTGCATGATGAAATCTCCGATCTTAAAACAAAAGCAGACACACACACATTAAACTTTCAGACAATGACCTAATACAGGATTCCGATGCCATCAAAGCAGACATTAAAAAATTGAACAAAACCACACGTAAAATACAAAAACAAATTAACGTTTGCGATACTAAAAACGATGATCACGTAAAAGCACTGACTGAAAAATATGATGAATTGGCCAGTCGTGTTGATGTTATCGAAAATAATAATGACACCAAATCAGACGATACGTCACCAGTTTCGCTTAATCAAACACCTGAATTCCAAAATTTACAGCAGACGATCAGTGAGATAAGTTCGTCCAATAATACATTCCGTCGATAATTGTCATCTTCACAGCAAGAAGTGACGGAGATGAAACATATTTCAGCCTTTAACACATCACAGCATATGCCACTTTCCGAACATTTGTCAGACTCACACAGCCAGTGTAATTTAGGTAATTTACAGAGAGTACGTGACTTAGATTCTGAACAGTCACAGACAAACAGATTAACATACAATCCTGAACCTGTTCAGACATTCAGAGACGAAAATTTTGATTACAAGCACTTTCTATCCGTGAGAAAATTTAAGGTATTTAATAACGACAGAACACAAATACACCCTTTGCACTGGATACGACAATTTACTTTTGAATTTTCATCGGCATTGCCTGTAATGCAGAAACTAGAATTGGACTGGATACAACAATTTGCTTTTGAATTTTCACCGGTATTGCCTGTAACGCAAAAACTAAAATTTATTTGCAGCGCGTAATTGACCTCAGGGGATTCATTACTCTTCGATGAATGTGTGCCGTAGCGTGCGCAGGGCCCCAAGCCGTAGTAGTGCTATTTCATCTTTAGTTTTCTGCACTGCTGCCTTCTCTTTTACTATCCTTTATATCTATCAAAACAGCTCTTCAACTATCGATCTATCTAGGATTAAGGATGAGTAAAGAAAACCAGATATAAGAAGTTTTACCGAAAGTTACAGTTTTCATTAGACACTTGCGAAATAAAAAGAAATACCAGCGTAATTCTAAAATGAAAGACAAAATTTTAATCATCAGTATGTACAAAATTTTCAGCAACAGGAACCACATTTTGGTAACAACAGACGCTTTTCCCGACAACAGCATCAAAACCAGCCGGTTTGCGTACCTAACCAACAATGTAGTCTGCAAGGTCAACCAAGCTTTAATGTTTCGCCGCCTACACGTATAGCGTCGGCTCCGCCAAATAGTAACGCACAGCAACAAGGAAATAACTACATACAGAAAACACATCATTTTAACTCGTACCGCAACGCGCCGTATAGTAATGACTATCATGACAGACGTAAAAGTAATGAGCACAATTTTCAGCGTAACAGTCGGTCTTACCAGCAACAGAATTATCCGCAACAACAGATTATCATGAATGAACCAGACAGTAGATATCATCCCGAACATAATACGTCAGGAAGAAATAACAGGACAGTACAAATAGTTGAAATGCCACAGCATCCTCCCGCAAATAATAGCACGTCAGAAAGAATTTGACTAGATACAGTACAGGTTGCATCTTCCAGCAACGCAAGCAATACTTTTGACACACAGAACCTTGTTCACGAAACCGTTATTACTTATGACGACATCCGAGACACCCTTTTGCAGGAAAAACCAGTTATTCAAAAAACCATTTCACACGCTGTCATTGAAGTAAAGATTGGATCATCCAAATTTTCAGCAATAATCGATTCTGGATCACCTATGTCAGTTATAAATGAGGAAACTTTCAACGAATGTAACAAAGAGAATACCTATCCTACGTTACCATTAGGCAAAACTAAAGTAAAAGGAGCAGTATCTGGTAAAGGAGTAGACATGAAATTACAGACACACTTATCATTTTGTATTGCAGGTCATACGTTCTACTCAAATTTTTGGATTGTTCCTTTATTGACAACAGACGTTATTTCAGGTACGAATTTTCTGGTACAACACGACGCAATTATTGACTTCAAAATTCCTATTTAATGTTAAAGGATGAAAATGTACAACTGGCATTAGAATTTCAGCACTCATTATCTGCAGAAGAACAAACAAATAATCGTACAGAGGTCATTTCTGCATCACGTAACATAGACTGTCATTTGACATTGTTCACAGATACGTGCGTACACAACTATAATACTCCAGACGAAGCCGACTATGACGTTATGCAAATGATTTCTGATAAAGTTAAACAGAGCAGTGCAAATACAGACGACGAACGTACTCAACTACACAAAATTCTTTTACAGCAAGCTCCAGTTTTTGACAACGTCCCTGGTACTATGTCCGGTTTTATGTATCAATTTCAAGTTAAACAGCACGACACATTTAAAGCCAAACATTATCCCATTCCGTATATTCACAGAGAACAAGTTAAGAAAGAGTTTCAAGCTATGCTTGATCAAGGAATTATTGAACCGGCAGTTAGTCCGTACATAACCCCGCTCCATATTGTTAAGAAAAAGGATGATTCACATCGCCTCGTACTTGATTCGCGTCACATCAATGACATTATTATTAATGAAACAGATCGCCCTCAAACACTAGAAGAACTTCTACAGAAATTTCATGGTACTGCTATTTATTCCACATTAGATTTGAAATCGGGATTTTGGCAAAATCAGCTCCATCCGAACTGCAGAAAGTACACGGCTTTTCTCTGTTTTGGTGGCTGTTATCAATTTTGTAAATTACCGTTCGGTTTAACTATTTCTTCAGCAGCATTTATTCGCGGTTTGAATACTATACTTCCGACAGAATTAAAAGACGGAATCACAACGTATGTAGACGACATTCTTATTGCAGAAGCTAACTGGTCTGAACATAATTTGATTCTTCAACAACTGTTACAAACCTTTCGTGCACAAGGACTCACAGTTAATCTTAACAAATCGCACTTTGGCAAAACTTCTAAAAAATTTCTTGGACATGTAATTTCAGCAGAAGGCATTGCGCCTGACACGGAAAAACTTCAAGCTTTACGTGACATTACTGTTCCTATCACGAAGAAACAACTACGCAGCTTTTTTGGGTTTAATTAACTTTTTTCGTAAATTTATTCATTCCTCTGCTTTAGACACCCATAGATTATGTCAATTTACGGGTAAAAACACTATTTGGTCCTGGGATAGCCAAGCACAGTCTGGATTTGTCAATCTGAAACAAGCTTTGTTGAATGCACCACTTTTATCACATCCAGATCTTACTAGAGATTTTTCCATTGTCACCGACAGTTCTAACACCGCTTTAGGCGTACACATTTTTCAGGAAATTGAAGAAGACAGTAATACAGTAATTAAAAATATCGCCTTTGCGAGTCGCATTCTGTCACCTGCTGAACGCAATTATTCTGTTACAGAACTTGAAACATTATGTGTTGTATGGGCATTTACCAGATTTAGGCATTTTCTTTATGGAAGACATACGACCGTTTACACAGATTATAGAGCGATACAGTTTTTACTTTCAGCAAAATTTACACATGACAGGTTAAGTAGATGGAAACTTTATTTACAGGAATTTAATTTTACAATTGTTCACATTCAAGGTACACAAAATGTAGCAGACGCACTATCCCGTTCTCTCAGCAACAATCAGCAAGACATCCGAACCAACTTCTGCCAAGCAAGTTTTAGCGTCATGTATATTCAACAAGCTGCATTTGAAAATTTCGTTTCGTCGTCATTAAGAGATATAGCACAGGAGCAGAGCAAAGACAACGTATGGAAAGAAATTAAACACCTTTGGCAAGATAGGAATAATGATACCATTAGAAACCATTACACTGTACGCAATTACATTCTGTTTCGCCGCTCTCACCCTGACAGCAACAACTGGTTACTATGCACTCCTGACGACCTTGATAATAAATTAATTTCGTATACTCATTTAAGTTACGCACATTATGGGGCCAGAAAATGTTTTCTTATACTGAGACAGAACTGTTATTTTGCCAACATGGAGAAACGTATTCGACGAGTTTTAGAGTCATGTAAAATCTGCCAGAAAGCTAAGTCAGACACGACTTCACATATTCCTCCGTTACATCCCATTTTACCTGTTAAATTGAGACAAATGGCCGTTGTAGACATTTTTGGTCCGATTCCCAGATCTAATAGAGGTTTTTGTTACATCTTTGTCGCTGTTGAACTCACTTGAAAATTTGTTACCTTCACTCTGTTACGCAAAGCTACTGCTAAATCTGTGTCGAATGCATTTGTAAAACATCTTCTATTTCATGAAGGGCATGTATTGAAAGTAATTTCCGACAATGGACCACAATTTCGATCTGCTATATGGACACGTATGTTACGAGGAAGAACATTTCTTCGGTTTATATATCCAAGTATCACGCTTCTTCGAACCCTTGTGAACGTCTAATGAAAGAAATTGGTAAACTATGTAGAATATACTGCCATAAAAAACATATCGATTGGGATACACACATACTGTCATTCCAGGATGTTTTTAACTCCATACCAAATGAATGATACTATGCTATCTCCTACAGTTATACTGAAAAATGTTGAACCATCTAACAAAATTAAAGAAGTAGTATCCTTTCCTACATCTCGTCGACTACGACACCATGAAATAATTGACATTGCGCTGAACAACATCAAACGTGCCGCAGAGCGCCGGAGAAGACAGCAAAAACAGGTTTGTACACGCCGTGACTTTCAGATTGGACAGAAGATATTAGTACACAAACATTATTTATCCAACAGAGGAAAGAGTAGATGCAGTAAATTTGAGCTTCTTTACCCAGGTCCATACAGAATTCGCAGCATTCCTCACCCCAATGTAGTACACGACGAAACTCTGCGAACCAGAAAAAGTAAAGGCAATCACCATGTCTCCAATATTAAACCCTTTATTGAATGAACATACCTTATGATTTATCACACTGTAATACCATTTGCAGATATTAATATGAACACTTAGTGATGATTATCATATTTTTTCTAGGCAAGTGCCCAGCATGGTAAGGTTGGCAGGTCGCTTTTCTTGTCGTTACACATCAGACCGAGCACATTTTTTCAGATAAACTTACATATTTTTATGACCACTTATGCAATTATATTTATATGAACAATTACTGATGATTATCATATTTTTTCTTGGCAAGTGCCCGGCAAGGTAAGGTTAGCAGGTCGCTTTTCTTGTCGTTACACATCAGACCGTGTACATTTTTCCAGACAAACTTACATATTTTATGACCAATTATGCAATTCTATCTAGTGACATATTAATTTCATCAAATTCTTTCTCCATTAAAGTCTTCAACTCTCGCCTCAAACAACTACACAACATACAAGCTGAACATAAAGGAAGTCATTTCTTGACGTTATATATCAGACCATGCACATTTTCCATTTTTCGTGTATGTATGATTGTTTTCCTGTTTTGTTTGTATGCACTACAAAATCTGTAAGATATAACAAACACCAGTTGACTTTAACATTTGTCCTTATGATATCTCAATATCTTGACTATGCTACACTCTTGGCTACTGTATTATGAGACTGTGTGTACATTTTTGCACCTGAACACTCTATGTTTTTGACATAATACGTTTTCTGTCATGCTATGCTGTATGCTTAATTATATCACTAGAAACCAGTCTTTATTCAACGGGTATATGATTTAAGTGCAAAATATTAATCCTTATTCATCATTTTCAGAAAGCAATAACGTGTAAAAGAAATAAATTAAATAAACCCCAGTGGATTACTATGAAATGGGAATTTCACCTTCGGAATGAACGATAGAAAATGAAATACCTTGTGATGAAGAGTAAATGGATCAGAATTAACAAGCCTTAACAAGAATATACTATACACATCGTATGATAGCAGTCTTAACTAATTTTTTTCTTTCAGAATACGAGGTGATTGATGCCGGCTATCAGACAGAACTACACATATTAGTTTTAGTGATGAAATATGCAAGAAATAAGAAACTCTACACTATCAATAGTTGTATGAGTAAATGGTAATATGAATAATGAATAATGAAGTGTCTTTTTGCAGATGATAATGAATCATTATGAATAGTTTTATGAAGAATATGCTAATATGAATAATAAAGATTTTCTTTGCAGATGATGATAGTAATAAAGTTATGGTAATATGAATAATGAAGTTTTTCTTTGCAGATGAGGATAATGATGAAGTTTTTATATTTACTGTTAGTAAAGAGATGCTATGTAGTTATTTAAGTATTTGTTGCAGTTCGTTTTGACAGTATGTCTTATGTCGCATGGTATAATGACTGAATGTTTTGGAAAGGACAGCTAGAGTACATACATATTGAGTACACGTTTCATTACCTGTTAATTCGAAGTTCACCACTTTTCAGCATAATATGTGTTTCTTATTTCAGCTTAATAATCCATTTTGTAATTTTTCCAGGAGAAGCTATTCATGAAATTAATGTGCTATAAGCCCCCGGAGTAGACAATATTCCATTGGAACTACTGATGGCCGTGGGAGAGCCAGTCCTGACAAAACTCTACCATCTGGTGAGGAAGATGTATGAGACAGGCGAAATACCCTCAGACTTCAAGAAGAATATAATAATTCCAATCCCAAAGAAAGCAGGTGTTGACAGATGTGAAAATTACCGAACTATCAGCTTAATAAGTCACAGCTGCAAAATACTAACACGAATTCTTTACAGACGAATGGAAAAACTAGTAGAAGCCAACCTCGGGGAAGATCAGTTTGGATTCCGTAGAAACACTGGAACACGTGAGGCAATACTGACCTTACGACTTATCTTAGAAGAAAGATTAAGGAAAGGCAAACCTACGTTTCTAGCATTTGTAGACTTAGAGAAAGCTTTTGACAATGTTGACTGGAATACTCTCTTTCAAATTCTAAAGGTGGCAGGGGTAAAATACAGGGAGCGAAAGGCTATTTACAATTTGTACAGAAACCAGATGGCAGTTATAAGAGTCGAGGGACATGAAAGGGAAGCAGTGGTTGGGAAGGGAGTAAGACAGGGTTGTAGCCTCTCCCCGATGTTGTTCAATCTGTATATTGAGCAAGCAGTAAAGGAAACAAAAGAAAAATTCGGAGTAGGTATTAAAATTCATGGAGAAGAAATAAAAACTTTGAGGTTCGCCGATGACATTGTAATTCTGTCCGAGACAGCAAAGGACTTGGAAGAGCAGTTGAATGGAATGAACAGTGTCTTGAAAGGAGGATATAAGATGAACATCAACAAAAGCAAAACAAGGATAATGGAATGTAGCCTAATTAAGTCGGGTGATGCTGAGGGAATTAGATTAGGAAATGAGGCACTTAAAGTAGTAAAGGAGTTTTGCTATTTGGGGAGCAAAATAACTGATAATGGTCGAAGTAGAGAGGATATAAAATGTAGGCTGGCAATGGCAAGGAAAGCGTTTCTGAAGAAGAGAAATTTGTTAACATCCAGTATTGATTTAAGTGTCAGGAAGTCATTTCTGAAAGTATTCGTATGGAGTGTAGCCATGTATGGAAGTGAAACATGGACGATAAATAGTTTGGACAAGAAGAGAATAGAAGCTTTCGAAATGTGGTGCTACAGAAGAATGCTGAAGATTAGATGGGTAGATCACATAACTAATGAGGAAGTATTGAATAGGATTGGGGAGAAGAGAAGTTTGTGGCACAACTTGACCAGAAGAAGGGATCGGTTGGTAGGACATGTTCTGAGGCATCAAGGGATCACCAATTTAGTATTGGAGGGCAGCGTGGAGGGTAAAAATCGTAGAGGGAGACCAAGAGATGAATACACTAAGCAGATTCAGAAGGATGTAGGTTGCAGTAGGTACTGGGAGATGAAAAAGCTTGCACAGGATAGAGTAGCATGGAGAGCTGCATCAAACCAGTCTCAGGACTGAAGACCACAACAACAACAACAAACAACAAGCAGTTAGTTATTAAACCTGTTCTAGTACTTGCATTTTTTTACCCATTTGTGTGTGTCATTCATGAATGTGATCACATATAATCTGCTTGTTTCATAACCTTGCTACACCTGACGCATGACGAATGACGTTACTAATCCTTATTTGCAGCAGTAAGCCAAAGCAAACATTTTCATGTCCCAGCAATTAATTATCGATCCCAACGCAATGCATTGGTAGCACACAAAAAAAGTATTACCAGTCCCAAATAATGCTACTAGTTTAAGAGACATTTATAGTACTAAATATAATGAAGATTTGTCAGATGTATTTAATCCATTATATCTATGTATTATTGAACCACAGTCCTTGAGTAATAGTTACAGTGTGTTACATTTTAAATATGTCCTATGTCACTTGAATGATGAGTTCTGAGTAATACTGAAAGATGTTTTCTAGCCACAGACCTTGAGTAATAGTTATAGTGTGTTACATTTTAAATACGTCCTTTGTCACTTGAATGATGAGTTCTGAGTAATACTGAACGATGTTTTCTAGCCACAGACCTTGAGTAATAGTTATAGTGTGTTACATTTTAAATATGTCCTATGTCACTTGAATGATGAGTTCTGAGTAATACTGAACAATGTTTTGTAATAATGCATAGATACTATGCCAATAATTTCTGTAAATAATATTTTTGTTATACTATATAAATGCTATGCCAATTATTAACTCTCATTTTTAATGATGACTTCTGAATAATACTGAATAATGTTTTATAAAACTATATGAATACTTTATAACTGGCCAATGAATGCCACTGTTTCTTATATTTTAAATTTGTCTTATGTCACTTACATGCTGTTATATATGAATACCAGTAGCTTGATGCTACAGTCATTAACCGCTGTTTTGAATGATGACTTCTGAATAATGCATAAAAATGGTTTGTAACTGGCCAATGAGTGCCAATGATTACTATAACTAGATGAATTATGTTAATGCTATGCCATTAATTAACTCTTGCTTTGAATGATCACTTCTGAATAATGCATTAAAATGGTTTGTAACTGGCCAATGAGTGCCAATATTTAGTGTTTAATGAAATTTGCCAATTTAAATGGAATTTCATTAAAGAATAAAAGTAAATAATCAGTTACCTTTCTTAAATTTTTTTCTTTTAGTTAATTTGCCTTTCTTTCTTTCTGTACGTACGAACGAACTTTGTTGTAGAACCTCTCATTTACGTGTGGTAATAATAAATTCATTTACATGGAACTAAGTACATTTAAAATTACGTGAACTCATATTAACTGATTAAGAATATTTAGTTGAGAATTAAATCCTTTACATAATTCGGCCTTGGCACACATTTTCTAAATGCAGTGGTTTTTTTTTAAATATTTACTGAATTCCTTCCCGGCGTTAGCTATGGAACACAAGAGTGTCTCCATTAGCAGAAAATGGTTAAATATTGCCAAACCGACATTTAATTATCACTGATAAAACATACATCGCTATACATTTAAGTTATTTGAAAGAACCAAAATTGTTAAATTTCAACATTAACTATCTGCCTATGAATGCACAAATGTGAACTAATTTAAAATCCGTAAGTCTCAGGATCACTGTAAAAGAAGAACATTTTCTTAATTCACTGCTAATTTTTATCTGTTCTCGATTTACGGGTTTGGTTAATTTTTCTTAGCGGAACAATTTTTAAATGTGCCGCCGCTGCAAATCGATCGGTTGTGGCACAGCCCAGCAACACCGCTAAAAATGCTGAAAATTCTGTAAAGAAATATTATAGATGACATGGGCAAGCTAATTTACATTAATAATACACACTTTTGATAAATATTGATGTATTTATACCACAACAATAATTCAACTTACACTAGTTTGTAATTTCTGCTCTAATGGCGGCTAAATCTCGATACAGACAAAAGAAGTCTACCCATTCATAAAATGCTTCGTCACAGCTTGCTCTCGCTTTCAGCTCTACGGGGAGACGACCAAAGAATGTTCAGTACGTGGTGCTTTTATACTACCGCTGACTATTAACATCTCTTTGTAATCATATAACATTATTTTCGTCTGTGGCTGAATTTTACATTTTTGTTATCACAGATATTGACACATTTCGCAATTATATTATGAATATAGAAATATTACCATCCTAAATACAGAAAGAATATTACTACTGAAATATTACAATAATAATGATTGTCCTTTACACAAAATTCAATAATATTTTTTGTTAAATAATTACAGTATTTACAAATTGCTTTATAGCGGCGCATATGGTACAATTAAATTTTAGTTTATTAACAGTGTGAGTTTGCCAGGGAACGTTACATTGCCCCCTGGCAGCATTTGGCAAAGAGTTTCTATACTTTGACACAATGGTGCCAGTAACGTTCTTTACAATTCTGTATTTTTTTTATGGAATGGCTCTATTAATTAGTCCCAGGGTTATGTACGTTCATGGCTCCCCCATTTGGGCGAAGGCAGACAGGAAACCTGGGCAAAACTGTGCCGGAGCCCAGCCATCCCAGTTGGTTCATGATTAATCTTGTCTCTTTAACAGTCATTCTTTTGAATTGATATAGCAGTTTGTCATCAATGGTTACATAATATCACAGTCACATACAGTTCAACGAGTGTGTGATTAACAACTCGTTATTATCAATTTTTGCGATGTACTGCAAGGTCACTTGTCCTAGGATACATCACTTAGTTTTTTGAAATCACTTAGCACAACTTCACTTTTTATAATGTTCCCACTACCTACGTGTTACAAATCCATCTCGTACACTTGTTAGTGTTCATTTTCTCTTATCAGTTTACGGATATACATAATAAATGTTCAATGTTTATCAAAAGTGGAGTCATTGACATGTTATGCAGTTTGTGTAAATATTTTGGAATATATCAATAATGCTGTGGTTGGTGAGCGGTGCGGAGGGATTGTTGAGCGGCGCTCGGCGCGGCGCGTCGGCTCCGTGTAGGTCACCGCCCCCGGTGTTGACAGCTACGTCGCGGAGAGGCGTGTGGCTGTCTGGTCTGCTACGGGCTGCTGCGGCCGCTGCATGGCTGAAGTAGCCGGATGCGCGTTGTATATCAGCTCACCCGTGTGATATCTTCCTGTAGTGCTCCAGCAAACATGCAACAACTTCACAAACAGTGTACTATCCTTATGGGCATTTTTCCTGCTATGGGAAAAAACGCACACAGTTATTGGCAGTTATTATTCAGTAAGCCTTCACTAGTCTGGTTTGCACAATGTTTCGTTGTCATAGTAACACGTTTTATGGGCACACAATATTTTTTCACCATGTCATGACTTGTCATTAGTCACACGCAAGTTTTCACCTTAGGACAAAATGTATCTCTGTAGTCAATGCGCTTTCCTAGCGTCCCTTGACACACAAAGAGTTATAGTTTGACACTAACTTGGTCTACCGTCCGTTATCGGCTCACTGCTCGTGTCGTGCTAGTTCCTTGTTCACTTGCACACACGGCGATGATACAGTTTCTTATTGTTTGTTCAAAACAACTTCGTGACGTATTGCTGCAGGTTTAACAGTCACTGTCTGTCTCTGCCACACAATACTGCACTTTTGTTTAAGTTTTTTTCATTTGCAATGTCCGTTGTGCAATTTTTTTTTTAAACAGCACATTCGTAACTTCTTTGCTCGCTCTTTAACAAGGTGTGTGATATTTGCGTACATGGTAACAAATATCAAAATTTCGTATTAGTTTGCCCAAAAATCATCTATATTTGTTCGAGTAGTTTTTATTTGTGAATTCCAGCCGGATTTAGGCATATTGTTCAATAACTCCTTTGAAATTATGTCTCACTTTACTTGCAAGGTCCTACGTAACCACAGTGTAGTCTCTGTAGGTTAAAATTGACTCGGACTGTATCAGGCTAGCTCTTATTTACTGATTGAATCTGCACATGCTTCAATTGAAGCTTCTTTGTGCGTAACTTTGCGTTACTTAAATTTGCAATAAGTTTGCCTCCCATGGTGCCCTCGGGTCACTACTGGGTGCATTATTCTCTTTGATAACACTAGTTTGAAAATAAAGTTCTCAGGGTCTCATATTACTGATATTATTCTGGGTTCGAATCTGTCAATCTGACAGTTACACATATATACATACATACATATATAATAGAAAAGATTGTACCATGAAATACTTCAAGTTTGACACACATATAGAATATTATGCAGTACACAAACTAATCACTACTAAAATGTTCCTCCTGACTGATCTCTGTCACAATTTAACACTATAAATAATTGCACTAATCAGGTTATCTGTGCAGACATTTAGAGCATATTTAAGCTAACACTAATTAAAAGAAGACATACCACAAATATTCATAAACAAAAGAGAAAGTCAATCATATTCTTATAACTAAATACTTCTACACTAATACATTATCTCTAAGATCACACATCATTAATGTTCATTCATTTTCAAAAGATTGGTGTATCTTTTTTACACATAACACATAGGACATTTAGTCATTTACTGTAGGAGTATTTTTACATCCTTACGCGGATACAGTCCCCGTACTCTCCGTGATTGGGGATCTGCTAAGAGATAGCTTCTATTTCCTTCTTGGATTAAGGAATGGAGTATGAGGCTCGACAGTAGGTTTTGTGAGGCTTCACCTCGATATTGTACTGATATCCCTTAACAATTCCTGTTCGTTCTGAAAATACATCTGCATAATTAAATAATAACTGTACCAAATCCTGCTGTTGCATTGAGTTCAAATTTTCGGACTGTGATACTTTGTTCACAAGTGCGTCCACATTTGCTTTTAATTGATCACTTTGTACGTCTGGATAATAGAGATTTTGTCCTAGACAATGATTGTCTAAATGTAGTATCCACTGATTCCTACATTTTATGTTAATAGCAGTACAATTAGGCACAGTTACCTCTTCAGATCTGAGCATGGACAATTCTATTCTCCTACCCGCGTTCATCAAACTTAATTTTCCCCGAGAAAGGTCGATTACTGCGTCCCTTTCTCTCAAAAAATTTACCCCCAAAATGCAGGCTACCTTTAAACCCTTTACTACCAGGAATGAGCATGCTATGGCTTCCTCCCCTATATACATCTCTACCCGCACTTGGAGTTTAATTATTTGTCGCTGTGCACTTATGGCTCCAGTGACTTTGCAATTATTCACAGGAAAAGTCAGCATACGCTTTTCTTTCCCCAGTACTCTGAATAAGTCCATACTCATGACACTGACAGTAGCACCTGTATCTACGATTGCTTGCACATCAATATTGTTAATTTTGATCTCTACTATCGCTTGTACTTTGTCTTTGTGCTCCTTTATGCACGTGGATGGTTCAGTTATTAATTCATGTCCCATCTGTACCCCGTCATTATACCTGAGGATACAGATTCCCGATGTTTTGTTCTGTGTCGGGCTGCTCTCACTCCAAACCTCAGCCGACGATGGAGAGCGTATCTCGGCTGAATCTAGTTTGTTGGATTATTGCTGGTGGATGGGTGTGGCTGCTCTGTGTCACTGACCTCCACTATGTGTAAGTTGTGTTGCGTCGGCCGCCACGGTTGCGCAATTGGCGCATTTTGTGGTGGCGGTCGGTTATTGTCATATCTTTCACTGTTTTGCCGGTCCGGACTGGGCCTCTGGTTCTGTGGCCAAGTTCGGTTTGCATCGTTATAGGTATTACTGTTCCACGGCCCCCTGGCATTCTTCCATCTACTATTGCTTGGTGGGCCTGTTTCATATCGGTCACCAGACCTCCTTTTCCGGTCATTATTCACTGGCGGACTATTGCCGTTCCGGTCTCTACCTCTATTCCCGTTTTGTACATAATCTTGTCTCCTATTGTTACCTCCGCCGTTTCCATTATTCGGTGGAGGCGTGTTATTTCGACCATTTCTGTAACCGTTTCCGTTACTTCTAGCCTGTTCAGAGGCTGCCTTAACATCCTCCTGAGTCAGGTTAATTGAGTCCAGAACAGACAAGAAATGTTCTATGTTGTTCTCCGGTACGTGTATAAGTTTTTCCTTTACGTGTATCGGCAAGTGTGATTTCAAAAGTCTGATCAAATCCCGGGATGAAATCTGCTCGTCCCAGTAACGGGTCTTATTAATGTACTTCTCAAAATATTTTCGCAAATTGCCTAATCGTGGAGAATACGGCTCTGGCTCTTTCCGTAATCTCTCCTGAATACATGTTGACCAATATTTGGCCAAGAATGCTTTTTCAAATTGCTCATATGTGTCGCAACTGTCAGCTGCTTCGGTTGCCCATAATGCAGCATCTCCTTGTATGTAAGACATAACGAACTGTATTTTCTGTGTATGACTCCAAACGCTAGGCAAAATGTTTCTAAATCCCTTGATAAACACTACAGGGTGAACAGATTTCTTCTCCGTTGTAAAGATCTGAAACTGTCGGTTTCTAATCAGGCTTTCTTCAATCACTATTTTGGAGTGACATTTATTTGTTTCGCTAACATTGGTTGCCTGTTCTGTCTCGCAGTCGCAATTTTTTACTGCTGCATTTATATGCCTATCATTGTTCGACCTGGCTGGCGTGACACACCCCTGTGCATCACCGTGCAGCAAGCTGTTTTCCAGCTCTGCAAGACGACGGTTGACATTCCGCTGCCACAGCGGAAGCAGCAAGCTGTTTTCCAGCTCTGCAAGACGACGGTTGACATTCCGCTGCCACAGCAGAATGTCAGTGTGTACAGCCTTTTTTAGGTCCTGCATTTCCGCATTGGAGCCTACGTCTTTGGCTTTATAGCGGCGTATATGGTACAATTAAATTTTAGTTTATTAATAGTGAGAGTTTGCCAGGGAACGTTACAAGTGTAATCAGATGACTTATGAATAACGTTCTGTAATACTCCATACACAGTACAGAAATATTTAGTAACTAGGCAATGAGTGCCAACAATTACTCAAATCGGTTGATAGACTAATGTAATTCTCAATGATGACTAGCATAAGACTTCACCTTCTGACCTAATTACCAGAAATTACTGCAATATCCGTTTGTCCTGTCCATCCTCATGATCATGGAGCACTATATTTGGATTTTGCACTAATTCTACGTTGGTGAAAAAGTATCAATTCTGCAGGAGTGTGGTGTTGACACATCATGCTGTCCACCACCTTGAACGATGGAGATGTTATTATGGTCCCACTGTTTGGTGTACCTAATGTACTACCAAAATGATAACATTGATATTAATACGGCATTTCAGTGTCTTGGCTACACTGATTCATACTTCAGGGAAGAGAATTTCAGATTGCCTCACTTGGTGTTGTGCTTCTGTAGAAAGATATGGACTTTCAGTGCAGCTACGTGCAACCTACTGTGCTACAACCATGATGCAATCCTTCCCTTTCCTTTCCTAGTTCTTGTAAAATGGTAGAGACATATACAGCGCGTGTGCACTTTATGTCATTTGTTAATGTGTTTTGTACTCACTGCATATACATTTTGTCATTGCTTGATAGGTTCTGTACTCAGTGCGGGTGCACTCTATGTCATTTCATGTTCTGCACTTATATATATATGTATATACTCTGTGACTGTAAACTTAGTTAATTAAGTGGATTTTAGAAAAATTTGTTGCTCATGGCAAGTCCAATTGACTCACCATCGCGGCCAAATTTTTGCCCCCCAGTGGATGGTTATGTAAGAGGTCCGAGCAGATGTAATTTCGATGTATTGCTCATGCGCTGCCTGCAATAGGCAAGGTATAAGAGAATCTCTGACCAGAGAGCAGTGTTGACTGCAGTAGGAACTGTGTAGCTGTAGCAGTATGTTGTTGCTAGTCTGGAGTCTGCCCTGGTCTGGTATGGTGTATCGTGTTGGCTGGTCCGGTCGCGGTGCAGCGATGTCGGGGCCTGAGTATTAATGAATAAGGTAAAAAAGCAGCCTCGCGCATATGTAGTAATGTCATCTCAAGACCCATGTAAATGTTTTAAAACTCTCGTAATAATAATCTTCCTCATAAAAAGTAACTTTTAACTACCATTCATTTCAATTTAAGGAATTTACTAATTTCTGCCATCCATGATCATCCCGATTATTGCAATAGAAAAATCAGTAGCTTTCTTTCGTAAATGACAGATAGGTCGGCCAGCATTGCACAGAACTGTGCCGGAAAAATTTATTGTAAGTGCAGATATATCCGGCGACTTCATTGAGGTAAGAATCTTTCCTTTTTTTATTCGGAATGATATTTCAGGGCCATGACGCAGCACTGCTGTCGTCCAAAATTTACCAGGTTAAATTCACAGTGAATTATTGAAAAGTCATAAGTCAGCGTCAATTTAATTGAGAGGTTAGTTACATTGTTTTATTACCATGTTACTGAATTAATTTATTTTATTGGGTTGTTATACTGAATGTAAACGACATAATTATAATTTTTACTGTTGAGGCGTTTAGGAATTTTTTTGTTTTGAGGTTACGCTAAATGTGAATGAATTTTGAGCTTAGATTAAATGACAAAGAATTTTGTAAAGAGGTTACAAATGAGAAAAAAATTTTGTGGGGAGGTTACACTAAATTAGAATCATACTCATATTATTATTTATTTTTAATTTTGTGGGGAGGTTACAGTGTTGAGAGTCTCACCGGAAGCATTAGGCAACGACTGGTTAGAACATGGGAAAGGAATGCAGTAGAAGAAGAATACGTAACTTTGAGAGATGATATAGTGAAGTCAGGCGAGACTGAAAGAAGTAAAATCATAAAGCAGAGCAGAAGTCTATGGATATCAAAGAAGATATTGAATTTATCTCATGAAGTGAGAGAATATAAGAACCCAGCAGATGAAGCAGACGAAAGGAAATACAAACGTCTAAAAAATGAGATTGGCACGAATTGCTAAATGGCTTGGTAGGAAGGCTAGAGGACAAATGTAATGATTTATGAGCTTATTGGACTTGAGGAAAGATAGATACAACCTATAGGAATAATAAAAAGGGCTTTTGAGAAAAGAGAATCAGCTGCATGAATATCAACAGTTCACATAGTAAACCAGTCTTAAGGATAGGCTGAAGGAGTATGTAGAAGGTCTATACGAGATGAGGGTAGTTTTATAGAAAAGAAAGAGGACTAGATAAAGATGAGATGGGGTATATGACAGAGAAGAATCGTGCAGAGCATTGAAAGATCTAATTCGAAACGAGATATCCGGCGGGGACGACATTCCGTCAGAACTAAGCCTGAGAAGAGGCTGCCATGGAAAAACTTTTCCATCTGATGTGCTAGATGTATGAGACAGGAGAAATACCCTCAGACTTCAAGAGGAATAGGTAATTACAATTTCAAAGACAGCAGATACTGACGGGAGTGAACATTACCGACCTTTCATTTTTTGTAAGTCACGGTTTCTAAATGCTAAAACGAATTCTTTACAGAAGAATGGGGAAACTGGTGGAAGACGACGTTGAGGGAGATTAGTTTGGAGTCAGGGAAAATGCAGGATTACGCAAGACAGCGCTAACCATACGACTTGTCTTACAGAATGGGTTGAGCAGCGGCAAACCTACCTTTATGAGATTTGGAGACTTATCTCTTGTGGAATACTCTCTTCGATCCTTTGAACGTAGCAGGGCTAAAATACAGGGAGCGAAAGGCCATTTACAACTTGTACAGAAACCGGAGGGCAGTTATAAGAGTCGACCACGTATGGGATATAATAGGATTAAAGGTGACGCGCGTGACATGCCAACCACACACTTTTACAGAACTACCTGAACAGGTTGAACTGACGTTATAACACCCCCCAACTTCCCGGGATTTGCGAAATCACAAGTTGACAATGACCGTGATTTATGAATTTTTACCCGTGTTGGGATGAGTCATCCGAATCCGAAGTAAATAATGATTATTCTGCGGGAAACAAGAGACGTTATAACTTGATCGTTATTGAATGAGTAATTTCATTCAATAACTATCGGTAAATGAAATAATGGAAACAATTTGCAAATAAATTTTGCCAGTGGAAATTTTGCCGAAAGAAATGGTTTAGTTGTAAAAGCAATTAAATAATCGGTCGCCAGCTCAACTGATGAGCGACAGTACTGTTAAGTACGTGAATAATAGTGTCAAAAATAATGTTTACCTGTTTGTAGCACAGCGGGTGGAACGGAAACTTTTACGTAAGTGCTGTGTCAGGCTCAGTAGACATATAAAACAATGTCATAACAATCTAACACACTTAAACATTAATGGTTAACTTTCAATAAGTATTTTGATAATTATTTTGTTCATAATTTGTCAGCTAAGTGCAATGCTGCCAACACAGATAATTATCCATCGAGATTTTGCATAATGGACTGTCATTCTGTCTTTAAAATTAGGTACTTTGCACAGTTTAATCTACTGATAATGAAATGTATTGCCAATAATTGATTAACTATGTTTTGAATGATAATTATTCATTAATTGGGGGATTGTCAGGTGGAATAAGCTTTATAGTTTCATGAAATATCCTTGAGCTAACTTCAGCTGAATATGCATTGAAATAAATCTTAATAATCAAATTTATTACTTCAGTCTATTATTAAGTTACTATGGTTGGCGTAAGCTTATTAAATGCATCAATTAACTACGATAACCATTCTGAAATTTACTCTTCACCGTCTATGCAAATAATTTGATAATTAACATATTTTCCCTTGATAATGACATGACATACTCGGTTCAGTAAGGCAATGATAGGAAGGAACCTACTTGGTGTTACTGTCAGGTGGAATGTAACTGCATCACTTCGATTATAATGTGCTTGTTATTAATTGTTCAACTTCAGAGAAAATCAGAGTCACTGGCAAGTCTTCTACAATTTTATCCTACGAAAATTACGTAGATCTTACTTCCCTCGTTGTCGGTGGATCGACGGAAGTTCACGGCAGCGACACAATGTACCTGCGGGCTTTTACTGTTGCGACTTGGGCCCACAGTGCGCTTCACATTTAAGTCCTCGTTTCTTCAGCACTATGCCTATTAATCCATAATAATTTGCCCGGCCATGCTTCCAGATATGCCGACCATTACTTTCCCGTCGTACGTAGATCCCCACACTAGCCGTTAGATGTAACAGAGCTAGGACTAGCAGCACTCGACAGTACGTCTTACTCCGAGCACGGCGTCACTGCTACTACTACCCGCTTGCGCACTTGCACCCAGCGGCACGTCAAAACAATCTCTCTGATTTCTACGTTAAGGGTATAAGGAACGCCCTAGGCTTACGATGTTAAATTGAGCTAAAAGTTAGGAACATATTCTCATTTGTTATTTGGACAATACTCTTGATTTTTTCACAGAACGTAGAGATATGTTCTTCTTTTATGCTGAATTATTAATTTTGAAAAAAATAATGTATAGTTTTTCAGATATTTTATTTTTTGTAAATGTTAAAAAAGTTATACATTTTAACAAGTATTTTAAAATTTACATCCATTAATACAAAATAATTCCACATATCTTTTAATTCAGATATATTAGAAGGTCTTAAGGAACAACTACAGAAAATTTTATCTTTCTACTATAAATAGGCCCTGAAAAAATGTACCTTATACACAAAAAAACTAAAGTTACGGGAAATTAGATTCAAAGTTTTTACTTCAGTACAAGCCTGCTCCATAGCTTGTATCATCAGAATCGTCCAACAGCTTCCTCTTGATGGCTCTGCTATGCTGTCTAGCCATCTCTGAAGACCTGAGCCGTTCCTTGTCCAAACAAAGCATAGCTGCGGCAGTTCGTAGTCCTACACTGAGCCCCAACTTCTGCAGAACTTTGCGCTTTGTTATATTGCCCTGATTGAATGATGAAACAGCATCATAAACGTCAGAGTGAAGTGTGTTTATACCCACAAACACAGTTTTAGGTAGTCTATTCCATATCACATGGTTCACAACTCATTAGGATTTTGAGTCCTTGTGCACTCCTTTTGTTAAAGAACTTTTATATTTTGGGTGCCCACATGTTATCCACGTGCAATAGGCACCTCTTTCACCACTGTCATTTCCTGCACTTTAGTTAGTGTCCACTTTTATATATATATATATATATATATATATATATATATATATATATATATATATCCACCTGTAACTTAAATAAACAGTATTAGTCCATTTGCATTTACTGACAATACAGAGTGTACACTCATAATATTAATTACATTAGACGTCATTTTTCATGTTACTTTACAAATCACAAAACATATCCTATAGCTAGTAAATAAAACCTAATTATTTTGTTCATTACTATACTCTACTATTTACATTAGTGTCCGTTATATACGCAAATACTTTTCATACCACATCAATTACTTCAGCCATTCTTAATCAAACGGTGTATGAATACAGCAACGCAAAAAATTTTATCATTTCTGCTCTGATAGAGCTTCAAGTTTATTATGTTCCTCACTCCTAACCTTTTGCCCGACTGTGGGTACACTAGGTAAAAAGCGTTAGGAGGTCGCGAGTTTTCACTAGGACTTTGTCTCCTACTTTAAATTTTGATGGCTTCAGATTCTCATCGTGCCTCTTAATCCGAGCCTCAGCACGTTTCTTCATATTTTCTCTCACCATTTCTTTCTTCTGAATAATGTCTACATCTTGTCTGGGTGGAAAATCAAATATTTCCTCTACTATACTCTTGGATTTAACATCCAACATAATTTCCTCTGGTGTGAACCCTGTACTTTCATGAGATAATGTATTCATAATCCTTTCAGCATCTTCTACATACCTGCCCCAGGCTTTGTGGTTGCTGTGGCAGTATGTTCGAAAATATCGTCCTAATTCTCGCATATACCGCTCTGAAGGGTTACTGGAGGGTTGATATGCCAATATGTGAATACCCTCTATTCCTCTTTCTCTCATCCACTCATTCCAAATTTTGGAAATAAATTGCGGTCCGTTATCGGACAATATCGCCTTCGGTACACCTATCTACACGAAATAATCTTCACTGAATTTACTGAATACTGCCTTGGCCGTAGCCTTACGCAAAGTATTTTTTTTTTTTTTTGGTCGTCAGTCTACTGACTGGTTTGATGCGGCCCGCCACGAATTCCTTTCCTGTGCTAACCTCTTCATCTCAGAGTAGCACTTGCAACTCACGTCCTCAATTATTTGCTTGACGTATTCCAATCTCTGTCTTCCTCTACAGTATTTGCCCTCTACAGCTCCCTCTAGTACCATAGAAGTCATTCCCTCGTGTCTTAGCAGATGTCCTATCATCCTGTCCCTTCTCCTTATCAGTGTTTTCCACATATTCCTTTCCCCTCCGATTCTGCGTAGAACCTCCTCATTCCTTACCTTATCAGTCCACCTAATTTTCAACATTCGTCTATAGCACCACATCTCAAATACTTCGATTCTCTTCTGTTCCGGTTTTCCCACAGTCCATGTTTCACTACCATACAATGCTGTACTCCAGACGTACAACCTAAGACATTTCTTCCTCAAATTAAGGTCGGTATTTGATATTAGTAGACTTCTCTTGGCCAGAAACGCCTTTTTTGCGATAGTGAGTCTGCTTTTGATGTCCTCCTTGCTCCGTCCGTCATTGGTTATTTTACTGCCTAGGTAGCAGAATTCCTGATGTTAAGTTTCTCGCTGTTCTCATTTCTACTACTTCTCATTACCTTCGTCTTTCTCCGATTTACTCTCAAACCATACTGTGTACTCATTAGACTGTTCATTCCGTTCAGCAGATCATTTAATTCTTCGTCACTTTCACTCAGGATAGCAATGTCATCAGTGAATCGTATCATTGATATCCTTTCACCTCGTATTTTAATTCCACTCCTGAACCTGTTTTTTATTTCCATCATTGCTTCCTCGATGTACAGATTGAAGAGTAGGGGCGAAAGGCTACAGCCTTGTCTTACACCCTTCTTAATACGAGCACTTCGTTCTTGATCGTCCACTCTTATTGTTCCCTCTTGGTTGTTGTACATATTGTATATGACCCGTCTCTCCCTATAGCTTACCCCTACTTTTTCAGAATCGCGAACAGCTTGCACCATTTTATATTGTCGAACGCTTTTTCCAGGTCGACAAATCCTGTGAAAGTATCTTGATTTTTCTTTAGCCTTGCTTCCATTATTAGCCGTAACGTCAGAATTGCCTCTCTCGTCCCTTTACTTTTCCTAAAGCCAAACTGATCGTCACCTAGCGCATTCTCAATTTTCTTTTCCAAAGTATATAGCTTTACAAATTTTGAAGACGTGTCTAACACGACCAAAATGTATGCAAAATTGACAGATGTCTTCGTTAAAGGTTCCGTAAATGGCCGTTGCTAAAATTTCCAAATTATCCTTCGGTTGAATACTTTGCATAGGGCCGCGTCTGGCTGCATTCGCTACTTTTACCTTCTGACATCGGTCACAAGTACGGATTCTGTCAGCCACTTTCCTGCTCCTATTATCGAAGATAATAGGCTCAGATATTTTGTCAACATATTTCTTTGCCCCGCAGTGACAAACGCTGAGTGGAAATAGTCAATTACTTCGCACACATATTTACGTGGCCATCTGACACGCCTTTCCTCTCTTTCTGTAATCTTTCGTGAATGTAAAATACCCTTATATATCTTACAGTATTTCCTCAACTTCTCACCTTTCTCATCTTTTGCGTCGTAACCTGTTTTTACCAATTTCAGACACTCGTCTTCATTCTGATAATGTCGCATATTTTTACACAGATTCTCCACCTTCTTTTTCCCTTCCACGTCTTTGAAATACATAACTTCAAACACACCTCCCGTACTATCTTTATCTATTACTCCTCCAGGATCACACGGTAACCTTGACAATCGGTCAGCTACGCAATTGTCTACTCCCTTCACATGACAAATTTCGACATCAAATTATTGGATGTACAACGCACATCTTTCCAACCGGTCGTATAATAAACGACACGTTTTTAGAAACGTCAAAGCTTTATGGTCAGTGTGCACAATCACTTTGCGCCCCCATAAAAAACCTTTAAATTTTTTAAATTCCCAAACAATGGCTATCGCCTCTTTCTCTGAAACGGTATAATTTCTTTCGTATTTACTCAAAGGTCCTGTTCGAAAAAGCAATGGATCGACACTCCTTGGTATCGCCTTCTCCTACTTCTTGGAAAATGTGCATCGCAATTCCATAATCACACGAGTCTGTCCCCATGTGAAACGCCATTGCTAAATCCGGGTGATACAGTACTATTTCCTTCACAAGCTCATCTTTCAATCTCTCAAAAGCTCTTTGATACTTCTCGTTCCAAACAAAGACACTGTTTTTCTTTAACAAGTTGCATAAATCGGGATTATTGAACGTTTGCCCTTCAAGATATCTACGATAAAATTGCAAAGACGATGGAAAGCTTGTAATTGTTTTTTGGTTCTCGGTGGCGGAAAATTTCTTATCACCTCCAATTTTTTCAGATCTTTGGTTATTCCTAAAGTTGTTATAATGTGGCATAAAAATTCAATTTCCTTCTTCACAAACTCGCACTTCTTTAATGTCAACGTCATCCCTCCGTGTCTTAATGCTCGAAATACTTCATTCAAAAGCTCGCAATGTTCCACCCATGATGACGTCGCTATCAGCAGGTCATCAACATAGATTGTAATCCAGGAACTCAGTTCTTTTCCCAGTACACTGTCGAGCACTCGGATAAACACCGACACAGACGTGTTCGGTCCTAAGGGGATAACTTTATACTGATAACACTTTCCTGCAAATAGGAATGCGGTCAGTTTCAGTGATTCCTCTTCGAGGCTTATGTGCCAGTATCTAGCGGTCATATCGAGATGGTCCGTCTCACGCTTCACTACTTTGTTAAGTTCGAGGGCATCGATCACAATTCTGACGCTATTGTCTTTCTTATTGACCAAAATGAGCGGGTTATTATATTGGCCCTTAGAACGTTCAATAAAGCCCCATTCTTCCATGCGGTTTATTTCTTTCTGCACCGCTTCCCTCCGAACTATTGGCACCTGATAAACCGGCCCAAAAAACGGCTCGTGGGGAATCGTATCGATCTTATATTCAAAATCCCGCACGCGACCTGGTTTATCCGAGAATACTTCTTTGCTATTAATTAAATTGTCATGTAATTGATTTTTCTGTTCGTTAGTAACTCCCGAAATATTTTCGACGATCGCTGCAAATTCGTCGTCAGACGGGGATATCATGTTTATATTCCAACATGATAACACTATGACCCTACACTCTGACCTTCATTCATTGGTAATGTAATTATGTTCAATCGCGTCTCGTTAATCTCAATTTCCTGATCAGCATCATCAAAACTCATTTCTAATTTAAACTCTCCTACCAAACACATCATAATCTTTCTGTCACAATCTATAATCACTTTATACTTCGCCATCCAATCCATGCCTACAATCGTCTCTGTGCTTAATTGCGGCATTACTAAAAAGTCATGTTCCATTGCAACATCCTTAATACAAAATTGCATCAGAACCTGCGTCTTAATTGGTCTGCTACAGGCACCTGTAGCACCTATCACTTTTATTCCCATAACAGGCACTTCTACCAACTCCGTTACGGCCTTAATCCGTTCGTAAAATGACTGCGATATTACACTAATCTGGGTGCCACTGTCAATCAAAACCTGAACTTCCATACCGTATACTTTACTAGGTATCAATATCTGGTCAAATGTTTTAGCTTCCTTACTTTTCTCTTCCCACAATAAATCTTTTTCAACTTGGAAATCACTCCATAAAGCATCGTTACTCTCAATTATTTTATCTGACTTTTTTTGTTTTTTTTTTTGTGTTCTTCTCCTACTACTTTCTTTCGTTTGACACAAAATATGTTTTACGTCACCTGTGTTGAACTGTTCGGCGGGTTTACTCTCACTAATGTTATTACCTGGGTATATCACATCTGCTTTGACCTCGTTATCGCTGTAACCGCTTGTTTCGCGCACCAAACTCATCACGCGGTCAGAAGTTGCACCTTCGGTCGGCAGTGAACGGCGCTCCACAGTTAGGTCAGATCCGTTGAATTCGGCTGTCTCGGAAATGGCATTCCTACTACTTTCACCTACCCGCACGTCACGTGCCCCTTCATCATTACTAACGTAAATTAACTCATCACTATTATCCATTTTATTCTTATTAACTTCATTTCTTCCACGCAGCGTCTTTGTAAGATCGCTCGCCACCTTGCTACTCTTCACCCTTTGCCTTCTTCCTCCACTAAAAACTATATTTCTATCGCTTTTCCATTCTTCTACATCTTCATACATTTTGCTCATTTGTAGTAGCCACCCCCTCCCTTTCATTGTCTAATTGCTTCACTTCATCAACATGTGCCTTTTCGAACGGACACTGACCTCTCGCCGGAGCCGCCGTACTTTCCGCACGCGCCGCACCTGGTGTCGTTTCGACAACGCTCCTAGCCTTGTTTGCTACCGCAGGCGACACAGCCTCTATACTCAGGTCATTACCCTCTGTTTATTTGTCATATATTTGCTTTCTTATGTAAACTCGCTCGCATTCGTCTGTGTTCTCGCCGCTCAAACAGTTGTATTGTTTCTTTGGTCGTGGCCGCGCACCGCCACCCGCGCCAGTCTGCCCCGTCACTGTTGCGGCTGTTCGTTTTCCTCACAACGGTGATCAAAATGTTGCCCGTTGTGGTTTCCCCGCGCGCGACCACCCCTTCCTCTCCTACCTCGGTCTACTCGAGTAAATCTCACGTCATATTCAATTCGTCTTTCGTTATTTTGGTGACTGTTATAATTGTTCCTACTCTGATTATTATGACCGCCGTGGAAACGATAGTCACCGTCTCGGTACCACGCGTCAATGTCACCAACATTCTTCAAAAGGGCTGTTTTACTATTTTCATCCATTAAGTAGCCTCGGACACTCCACGGTAATTTTCCGCGTAGTATCGTCAGCATACTTCTTTCCGACATCCGTCGCTGAACGTACTCGCCTTTTTTGAATAAGTCTTCACAGTATGAGTTCATCTTTGTATCTTTGCTTGGCCGGTAAGGAGAAGCTTGCATAAATTGTTGCCAAACTTCGTCCTGCTTATCCGCGGACCAATATTTATCCTCGAACTTAATTAGGAATTCCTCCAATGTTCGAGAATTATCCGTTGCATGGACGACCCAGCTACTTGAGTCTCCGATTAATTTAATTCTCGCAATTCTAATCCTGTCTTCTTCCGGTAACGCGGACGGAATTATTTTCCGCACGCGTACATGAGTATAACGGGGTGGACCCCTCCTTTCGGATCGAATTTCTCTATTTCAAAAGTCACATGGCTAGGGTTTGCCCCACTCAACGCGAACATAGCCGTCAATTTTTTTACATTTTCTAAGTTTTTCACTTGCTCTTTGATTCTATTGGTTTCGGACCTCAAACTCTCTTCTTCTGTCGGCCGCGGTGGCCGTGCGGTTCTGGCGCTGCAGTCCGGAACCGCGGGACTGCTACGGTCGCAGGTTCGAATCCTGCCTTGGGCATGGGTGTATGTGATGTCCTTAGGTTAGTTAGGTTTAAGTAGTTCTAAGTTCTAGGGGACTTATGACCTAAGATGTTGAGTCCCATAGTGCTCAGAGCCATTTCAACCACTTTTTTCTCTACTTCTGTAATTTTAAACTCTACGAGTTTGTGGTTCACGCCGACCTCTAACAATCGCGTTATATCCTATACTTCCGTGTTAATTGCGATTACCGTCTCATTTAATTTCTTTTCTGTTTCATCCTGAACCTTCACGATCCGTCCCTTCAAGGTACTGACTGACCGATCTAGTTCGTTTCGGATTTTCGCTTGTTCGTCAGTGATCACTTTAATTTCCTGGTCTACCTTTTTCTTCAGATCATTACGTATAAAACTGACATCGCCCATAAGCCTACTGCTAACAGCGTCATACAATTCCTGTCTTTGCTTTTTAATTTCATTGCTGAATGACTTCTTTAATGTTTCCATTTTATTATCAAATTTACTTTCTAACTCATTAACTTTTTCGCTTAAGTTTTCGTCAATTTTCGTAGCCAAAGTTTTAATTGACCAACCAAGTTCACTTTTCAACAAACCCATATTACTATTCACATTGTTCAGATCATTTTTCATTTCAGTTTTCATCGAACCCATCTCATTATGCATTTCAAGTTTCATCGAACCTACCATCTAAAATAATTTATCGCAATTATTAGGTTCCAAAATACCTCCCGTATTTGTTACTGGTTGCGCAACAATGTCCGTCACACCTGGTACGAGTTTCATACCTGTCTCAATTTCATTAACATTATTATCCTCAGTAAACATATTTTCATAATTTTCTTGATATGAGTAATTGATTTCTTGCTTGATTACTACATAGCTCATATCTTCTGCATTAGTTGTGCTAAGTAGCCCACTATCGTTATTCATTTTAGCATCAAACAATGCTGAGCCTGACTCAGGCCTTTGTAGTTTCCGTTCCACTTACACTGTCGAGTTTACCATTCTGCTATTGTTCAGCCAAATTTTCCATTGATAATTTTTTAGTTGTTTAGAGAATTCTAATTTCGGTAGGTTCGGGCCGCTGGACAATCCCAAGATTGGAAATGTCCCGCGGTCGCCACGTATAACACCCCCCTGCTTCCCGGGATTTGCGAAATCACAAGTTGACAATGACCGTGAATTATGAATTTTGACCCATGTTGGGATGAGTCATCCGAATCCGAAGTAAATAATGACTATTCTGCGGGAAACAGGAGACGTTATAACATGATCGTTATTGAATGAGTAATTTCATTCAATAACTATCGGTAAATGAAATAATGGAAACAATTTGCAAATACACTCCTGGAAATTGAAATAAGAACACTGTGAATTCATTGTCCCAGGAAGGGGAAACTTTATTGACACATTCCTGGGGTCAGATACATCACATGATCACACTGACAGAACCACAGGCACATAGACACAGGCAACAGAGCATGCACAATGTCGGCACTAGTACAGTGTATATCCACCTTTCGCAGCAATGCAGGCTGCTATTCTCCCATGGAGACGATCGTAGAGATGCTGCATGTAGTCCTGTGGAACGGCTTGCCATGCCATTTCCACCTGGCGCCTCAGTTGGACCAGCGTTCGTGCTGGACGTGCAGACCGCGTGAGACGACGCTTCATCCAGTCCCAAACATGCTCAATGGGGGACAGATCCGGAGATCTTGCTGGCCAGGGTAGTTGACTTACACCTTCTAGAGCACGTCGGGTGGCACGGGATACATGCGGACGTGCATTGTCCTGTTGGAACAGCAAGTTCCCTTGCCGGTCTAGGAATGGTAGAACGATGGGTTCGATGACGGTTTGGATGTACCGTGCACTATTCAGTGTCCCCTCGACGATCACCAGTGATGTACGGCCAGTGTAGGAGATCGCTCCCCACACCATGATGCCGGGTGTTGGCCCTGTGTGCCTCGGTCGTATGCAGTCCTGATTGTGGCGCTCACCTGCACGGCACCAAACACGCATACGACCATCATTGGCACCAAGGCAGAAGCGACTCTCATCGCTGAAGACGACACGTCTCCATTTGTCCCTCCATTCACGCCTGTCGCGACACCACTGGAGGCGAGCTGCACGATGTTGGGGCGTGAGCGGAAGACGGCCTAACGGTGTGAAGGACCGTAGCCCAGCTTCATGGAGACGGTTGCGAATGGTCCTCGCCGATACCCCAGGAGCAACAGTGTCCCTAATTTGCTGGGAAGTGGCGGTGCGGTCCCCTACGGCACTGCGTAGGATCCTACGGTCTTGGCGTGCATCCGTGCGTCGCTGCGGTCCGGTCCCAGGTCGACGGGCACGTGCATCTTCCACCGACCACTGGCGACAACATCGATGTACTGTGGAGACCTCACGCCCCACGTGTTGAGCAATTCGGCGGTACGTCCACCCGGCCTCCCGCATGCCCACTATACGCCCTCGCTCAAAGTCCGTCAACTGCACATACGGTTCACGTCCACGCTGTCGCGGCATGCTACCAGTGTTAAAGACTGCGATGGAGCTCCGTATGCCACGGCAAACTGGCTGACACTGACGGCGGCGGTGCACAAATGCTGCGCAGCTAGCGCCATTCGACGGCCAACACCGCGGTTCCTGGTGTGTCCGCTGTGCCGTGCGTGTGATCATTGCTTGTACAGCCCTCTCGCAGTGTCCGGAGCAAGTATGGTGGGTCTGACACACCGGTGTCAATGTGTTCTTTTTTCCATTTCCAGGAGTGTGAATTTTGCCAGTGGAAATTTTGCCGAAATAAATGATTTAGTTGTAAAAGCAATTAAATAATCGGTCGCCAGCTCAACTGATGAGCGACAGTACTGTTAAGTACGTGAATAATTGTGTCAAAAATAATGTTTACCTGTTTGTAGCACAGCGGGTGGAACGGGAACTTTTACGTAAGTGCTGTGTCAGGCTCAGTAGTCATATAAAACAATGTCATAACAATCTAACACACTTAAACATTAATGGTTAACTTTCAATAAGTATTTTGATAATTATTTTGTTCATAATTTGTCAGCTAAGTGCAATGCTGCCAACACAGATAATTATCTATCGAGATTTTGCATAATGGACTGTCATTCTGTCTTTAAAATTAGGTACTTTGCACAGTTTAACCTACTGATAATGAAATATATTGCCAATAATTGATTAACTATGTTTTGAATGATAATTATTCATTAATTGGGGGATTGTCAGGTGGAATAAGCTTTATAGTTTCATGAAATATCCTTGAGCTAACTTCAGCTGAATATGCATTGAAATAAATCTTAATAATCAAATTTATTACTTCAGTCTATTATCAAGTTACTATGGTTGGCGTAAGCTTATTAAGTGCAACAATTAACTACGATAACCATTCTGAAATTTACTCTTCACCGTCTATGCAAATAATTTGATACTTAACATATTTTCTCTTGATAATGGCGTGACACACTCGGTTCAATAAGGCAAGGAAGGGAAGGAACCTACTTGGTGTTATTGTTCGGTGGAATGTAACAGCAACACTTCGATTACAAAGTGCTTGTTATTAATTGTTCAACTTCAGAGAAAATCAGAGTCACTGGCAAGTCTTCTACAATTTTATCCTACGAAAATTACGTAGATCTTACTTCCCTCGTTGTCGGTGGATCGACGGAAGTCTACGGCGGCGACACAATGTGGCAGCGGGCTTTTACTGTTGCGACTTGGGCCCACAGTGCGCTTCACGTTTAAGTCCTCGTTTCTTCAGCACTATGCCTATTAATCCATAATAACTTGCCCGGCAATGCTTCCAGATATGCCGACCATTACTTTCCCGTAGTACTTGGATCCACACACTAACCGTTAGATGTAACACAGCTAGGACTAGCAGCACTCGACTGTACGTCTTACTCCGAGCACGGCGTCACTGCTACTACTACCCGCTTGCGCGCACTTGCGCCCAGCGGCACAACAAAACAATCTCTCTGACTTCAACGTTAACTAAATATGACCTGACTTGCCAGTGTTAAATATTACATAATTTAAACATAGTATTTACAATACAGATTCACACTAGACAATACATCGTACACAAACAGTTTCATGTGTTAAGTAAGCGAAAAAATTCATAGTAAAGACTGTGTTGTAGCGTCACAATGTGGCGTAACGTTTCCTCGGACAGTATTCGCCATCTTTACTATCGAGTCGATCCCAGATTCAGCGATTTGATTCTTGCCGATAGAGGCCAAAACACGTACTAATATGCTTGTTTCAGCGTGGGTCAATACCAGGTACCTCAGAACCACTTGTTTTACTGATCTGTAAACGTAATAATTTCATGCACTGTTGCAACAATAAATCTTGAGTGAACTTGAAACCTCTAAAATGATGCACAATTTTTTTTCCTGCAGCATATATAAATCTTTCATTACAGTGCTGGATGGAGGCGGAAATCAGTAAAGGGTACTAAGGTACAATACTCTGCCAATCATGTTTGAAGAAGTTGAACTCCATGCTCAAAGATCAATTACGGACTGATTGCAACGGTTCGTCAGTAAAACGTTTCGAGCGGTTACTGCCCCTTCATGAGTCTGGAAAATTTTCCGAGTTATAATTTTCTATAATTGGTTTAAAAAATGCACATATCGATAGAAGATAATGTTTCTTTCTTGCAGTCAAGGAGTCTCAACTCGTAATTCGTCATTCAGTTGGCAAAAAACGCTTGCAAAGTACTGTTTTTAAAATATTTTAAGGTACGAAATTTGAAACCAAATCGGCGTCTGTACAGTTTGTTTATTAAAAGTCTCATAGTCTCACAGGTAATACTACTGATACTGGTACATCTTTAAAACAATACTATTAAGATATCGGTCAGTAGTTTGAAACGCGTATGTATTCAGTACCAGCGATGGCGAGGCATGACAGAATCTCTGACCAGAGAGTTATTTAGCGCGTCTAGTCTGCGTTTGACTGCGCGACAGTTCAGTTGCGAGTTGGACTCGGTCGGAAGTAGTGTGTGTGGAGTCGGCAGAGCGAGTAGGAAGTTGCGAGCTGCAATGAGTCGGTAGTAGTCAGCCGACTGTAGTAGCGAGTGGACGGTTGCACTGAGCGGGCGTCGGCATGGATCGGCGGCGTGCGCCCTTTACATCTCTGGTCAACGTTCGGGACGAGGTATATTGTTAAATAAGGTAATGAAGCAGCATTGCGCACATCTGATAATGTAATGTATGTTAATAGTAATTAATTTGTTCAAGAAATGCCCCAATAATAATTTTGTTTTCAAAGCAATCGTTTTTAAGAAAAGAATCATTTCAATTGAAACAATATTTCCTATTCTTTTCCTCCCAAAATCAATTTATCAGATTAATTATTGCACAGGGCCTAAGGTCAGCGATGCTGCTTTATTATTGTGGGTTTAATGATTAAATTTCATTTATCAATTTTTGTGTCGAGTTTACATTTGGGTCATTATTATTCTATAATTTTTGTGGGGACCAAATATTTGGCTAGTTTTCATTATCATAGACTTTTCTTTCATTTCTGCTGGGAGGTTACGTTCAGCACGATGCCCATTAACATTTAAATATTTTCTTTCATTTTTGCGGGGAGGTTACACTTGGGGACATCCGGTCCAGGATCGTATTTCTTTGTGAATCTTCTAAGAAACAGTCAGATATCTGCTCTTATATACTTAAATATAATTAGGATTTGGCGCAACGCTTTTACTAATTATGTCAATTTCTTTCACAGGCCATTGGCAATTCGTTGCTCTTTGTTGTACTTGTATTTGTTGAATTTTGCATTGTCTTTGTTTCATTTGTGAATAAGTGTGATTTGTGTTAAAATGCCGGGAAAAACTATTAATAGTACATCGCGAGCTGTAATGAATGAAATTACCGACTTAAACAACTTCACCGATAGTACTTGTGACACGCAATGTAATGATGACACTCCTCCATTTAGTGACAATCAGTGCGTACCGACCACCGATGTTGATTTTGATCTTATTGATGAACAGATAAACTCAATTGTCTCCTCTGTTAATTTGACGACAATTGATGACGCTGGGCGCTCTGTTGTGATGAGCGCTACCGGGCTTAACACAACCGGTTTGCAAAATCCACGTGACGAACAGACAAATTTTTCTAATGAAAATTAATAGTATAATCAGAGTACGACAGATTTATTTAATTCCGAGGTAGTGACTGACAGTGTACATTCGACTGACAAACCTTTTTGTAAATTACAGAATGACCAAATAGTCACACAAAACGTGACAATTGCAGGTACGCGATCAAACAGCACTGATAATAGAGTAGGTAATGTTACATTGGATCAAATTATGGCAATATTGCTACAAAATAGGGAAGATTCCAAACAACACAGTGAAGATCTCAAACAACTTAGTGAACAGGTCTGACAACAGAGTGAAATTAACAAACAAGATAACGAAAAACTCAAACAATACTTTAATGAAAAATTAGACAACAATTCCAGACAGCTTAGTGAACAAATTGAAGCCGTTGCCGCGCAGTGTCATGACACTAAGGAACAGTTACGCGAGGAAACTGAGGCTTGTTCAAGAAAAAGTAGCGAAGAAATTAGATCTGTTGCTCAAGAATTAAGGGATATGGAAACAGCTGCAACAGAATCACTCAGAGACGAAATTAGTGCAGTCGGTAAACAATGCTCTGAAAAGGTAACACAATTACGCGACGAGTTTAAATTGGTGACAGCAGAACTTTCGCGCACAATGGACGCAAAGATAGACGCGAAATTCGAACAACAGAACACTCAAATTGACGAGCGGTTTAATCATCACCTACAAAACAGTGATACGCGTTTCCGTAAATTTATACAGGAACAGAATAAAGTAAAACGACAAGTTATGGAAACAATCACTGCACAGAGACAGGAAGACAAACGTAAATTGTTTGCGAAAGCAAAAACGTATGTAGACAACAATATTGTTTCAGCGTCCGATGAAATTAATACCATCAAACAGTCGAACACAGAATTACGTAATGAAATTTCTGATCTTAAATCGAAAACACACAAACACACGGCAGACTTTCAGACAGTGACAGACAGACTCGAACAATTAGAACAAACACAGGATTCCAATATCATTAAAGCAGACGTTAAAAAATTGAACGAAACCACACGTAAAATTCAAAAACAGATTAATGCTTGTGACACTAAAACCGATGATCAGGGAAAAATACTGACTGAAAAATATGATGAATTGGCCAGTCGTATTGACGCTATTGAAAGTAATAATGACAGCAAATCAGACGATACCTCACCGGTTTTATTTAATCAAACACCTGAATTTCAAAATCTACAACAGACAATCAATGAGATCGACTCATCTAATAACACCTTACGTAGAAAACTGTCATGTTTACAGCAAGAGGTAATAGATATAAAAAATATTTCAGGGTTTAACACATCACAGCAGACGCCACTTTGCGAACATTTGTCAGACTCACGCAGCGCGTATAATTTGGGTAATCTACAGAGAATACGCGACTTAGGTTCCGAACAGACACAGACAAACAGATTCTCACACAAACCTGAACGTGTTCTCAAATTCAGTGACGAGAACGTAGATTATGAGCAAATTTTATCTGTAAGAAAATCTAAGGAATTTAATAATGACAGAGCACAGATACACGATTTGAACTGTATACGACAATTTAATTTTGTACTTTCACCGCTATTACCTGTAATGCAGAAACCAGCTTTGAACTGGATACGTCAATTTATTTTTGTACTTTCAACAGCATTACCTGTAATGCATAAATTAGAATTAGCATGGATACAGCTATTTATTTCTGAATATTTACGGCCATTGCCTGTAACACAAAAGCTGAAGTTTATTTGCAGCGCGTAATTGACCTCAGGGGATTCATTACGCTTTAATGAATATGTGCCATAGCGTGCATAGGGCCCCGAGCTGTAGTAGTGCTGTTTCATCTTTAGTTTTCTGCACTGCTGCCTTCTCTTCTACTATCCTTTATATCTATCAAAATAGCTCTTTAACTTTTGCTCTACCTAGAATTAGGAAACATGACTAAAGAAAACCCGATGTGACAAATTTTTACCGAAAGTGACAATTTTCATTAGGCACTCCAGAATTACCAGCGTAATTTTCTATAACAGATAAAATAGTAATCATCAGTATGTATAAAATTTTCAGCAGTCGCAACCACATTTTGGTAACAATAGATGTTTTTCACCGCAACAGCGTGAAAGTCAGGCGGTTAGCATACCTAACCAACAATGTAGTCTACAAGGTCAACCAAGCTTTAATGTTTCGTCGCGTGCACGTGTAGTCCCAGCTCCAACAAATGGTAACGCACAGCAGCAAAGAAATAACTACGTATAGAAACACACTATTTCAATTCCTATCGCAAATGCGCCGTATAGAAGTGACTATCATGACCAACGTAAAAATAATGAGCACAATTTTCAGCGGACATTTAATAACATTCGATCTTTTCAGCGGCAAGAACATCAGCAACAACATATTATCATGAATGAACCAAACAGTAGGTATCATCCGGAGCGTAATACGTCAGGAAGAAATAACAGAACAGTTCAAATAGTGGATATGCCACAGCATCCTCCCGTAAATAACAGCACGTACGATAGAATTTGACCAGACACAGTACTTGTTGCATATTCCAGTAACGTAAGCAATAATTTTGACACGCAGAATCTTGTTCACGAAAATGTTATTAATTTTGACGCCATCCGACACACGTTTGCATGAAAGACATTATCACGACGTACGTAGACGACATTCTTATTGCAGAAGCTAACTGGTCCGAACACAATCTGATTCTAAAACAACTGTTGCAAACTTTTCATGCTCAAGGACTTACAGTTAATCTCAGTAAATCACACTTTGGCAAAACTTCTATAAAATTTCTTGGACACGTAATTTCAGCAGAAGGGATTGCGCCTGATCCGGAAAAACTTCAATCTCTACGTGACATTACTGTTCCTACAACGAAGAAGCAACTACGCAGTTTTTTGGGTTTAATTAACTTTTTTCGTAAATTTATTCATCACTCTGCTTTAGACACACCTAGATTATGTCAATTGAGAGGTAAAAACACTATTTGGTCCTGGGATAAGCAAGCACATTCTGAATTTATGAACCTGAAACATGCTTTGTTGAATGCACCACTTTTATCGCACCCAGATCTTACCAGAAATTTTTCCATTGCCACCGACAGTTCTAACACCGCTTTAGGCGTACATATTTTTCAGGAAATTGAAGAAGATGGTTCTACAATAATAAAAAACATCGCATTTGCAAGTCGCATTCTGTCACCTGCTGAACGAAATTATTCCGTTACTGAACTTGAAACATTATGTGTTGTTTGGGCATTTACGAGATTTCGGCATTTTCTTTATGGGAGACACACTACAGTTTACACAGACCATAGAGCTATACAATTTTTACTTTCAGCTAAATTTACACACGACAGACTAAGTAGATGGAAGATTTATTTACAGGAATTTAATTTTACAATTGTTCACATTCCCGGCACACAAAATGTTGTAGCAGACGCACTATCTCGTTCTCTCAGCAACAATCAGCAAGACATCGCAACCAAGTTCTGCAAAGCAAATTTCAGCGTCATGTACATCCAACAAGTTGCAATTGAAAATGTTATTTCGTCGTCATTACAGGACATAGCACAAGAGCAGAATCAAGACAACGTGTGGAAAGAAATTAAACACCTTCGGCGAGATAGGAATAATGATACGATTAGGAACGACTACACTGTACGCAATGACATTCTGTTTCGCCGCTCTCACCCTGACAGCAACAATTGGTTATTATGCATTCCTGACGAACTGGTTAACAAATTAATCTGGTATACTCATTTAAGTTACGCACATTACGGAGCTAGAAAATGTTTTCTTATACTGAGACAGAACTGTTATTTTACCAACATGGAGAAACGTATACGACGAGTTTTAGCGTCAAGTAAAATCTGCCGGAAAGCTAAGTCAGACACAACTTCACATATTCCTCCATTATATCCCATTGTACCTGTTCAATTAAGACATATGGCCGCTGTAGACATTTTTGGTCCAATTCCGAGAACTAATAGAGGTTTCTGCTACATCTTTGTCGCTGTTGAACTCACTTCAAAATTTGTTTCTTTCACTTCGTTACGGAAAGCTACTGCTAAAACCGTTTCGAAAGCATTTGTAAAGCATTTTCTATTTCATGTAGGGCATGTGTTGAAAGTAATTTCCGACAATGGATCACAGTTTCGATCCGCTATATGGACACGTATGTTACGAGCTAGAAACATTTCTCCGATCTATATATCCAAGTACCATGCTTCTTCGAACCCTTGTGACCGATTAATGAAAGAAATTGGTATACTGTGTAGAATATACTGCCACAAAAGACATATTGATTGGGACACACACATATTCTCATTCCAAGATGTAATTAATTCCATTCCAAATGAATCCACTATGCTATCTCCGTCTGTCATACTGAAAAATGTTGAACCACCTAACAAAATTACAGAATTAGTAAACTTTCCTACATCTCGTCGATTACGACACCACGAAATAATCGACATTGCACTGAACAACATCAAACGTGCAGCAGAGCGCCGGAGAAGACAGCAAAAACAGGTTTGTACACGCCGTGACTTTCACATTGGACAGAAAATATCAGTACGTACACACTATTTATCCAACAAAGGAAAAGGTAGGTGCAGTAAATTTGAACTTCTATACGCAGGTCCATATCGGATTCGCAGCATTCCTCACCCCAATGTTGTACACGTCGAAACTTTGAGAGCCAGAAAATCCAAAGGCAACCACCATTGGTCAAGCATCAAACCTTTTATTGAATGAAGACACTTTATGATTTAACATGCTATAATGCCATTTGATAGTTTTATGATCACTTCTGCAATTATATTCACATGACTACTTATTGATGATTATAGTATTTTTTCTTGGCAAGTGCCCAGCAAGGTAAGGTTAGCAGGTCGCTTTTCTTGTCGTTACACATTAGACAGTGCACATTTTCCAGATAAAATTACGTATGTTACGAATAATTATGCAATTCTATCTAGTGATATATTAATTTTATCAAATTTTTTCTCTATTAAAGTCTTCAGTTCTCGCCTCTATTAACTACACAACATACAAGCTGAACACAGAGAAGGTCACATTTCTTGTCATCATTTTTTTATGTTTGTACGATTGTTTTCATATTTTGTTTGCATGCACTATGAAATAGTTAAAATATAGGAAACACCAGTTGACTTTGACGTTTTGCCTTATGATATCTCAACATCATGACTACTTTACTGCTACATTGTGATACACTGGGTAAATTTTTGCCTCTGAACACTATGTTTTTTCACATATTACGTTTTTTGTCATATTATGCTGTATGCTTAGTTATGTTACCACAAACCGGTCATTATTCAGTGAGTATATGATGTAAATGCAAGATATTAATCTTTGTTCATCAATTTCAGAAAGAAATGATGCGTGAAAGAAATAAATTAAACAAAATGGGAATTTCACCTTGGGAATGAACGAAAGAGAATGCAATACTTCGTGATGAAGAGTAAATGGATCAGAATTAACAAGCATTAACAAGAATATACTATACACGTCGTAGAATAGCAGTCTTAACTAATTTTTTCTTTCAGAATACAAGGCGATTGATGCAGGCTGTCAGAACTACACATATTAGTTTTAGTGATGAAATATGATGGAAATAAGGAATAATTGTATAATGAGTAATGAAGTGAGTTTTTGCAGATGATAATGAATGTTGACGAATAATGATGAAGAATATGCTACAATGGATAATGAAGTTTTTCTTTACAGGTGATAATAATAACAGAGTTATGATAATATAGATAATGAAGTGATGGATAATGAAGTTTTTTCTGTACAGATGAGGATAATGTGGAAGTTATGTATTCATCCTATGTAGTTATTTAAGTATTTGTTGCAGTTCGCTTTGACAGCAGGTGTTATATTGCATAGTATAATGACTGAAGCTTTTGGAAAGGACAGCTATGGAACACATTTTTATACACATTTCACTACCTGTTAATTCGAAGTTCACTACTTTTCAGCATAAAATGCGTTTCTTCTTTCAGCTTAATAATCCATGTTTTTTATATATTTTTGCAGGAGAAATTATTTATGAAATTAATGTGCTATAAGCAGTTGTTCATTAAATCTATGTCATTTATGAATGTGATTACATATACCCTACTTGTTTCATAACCTTGCTACAGCTGACTCATGACGAATGACGTTACACATTTTCATTTACAGGAACAACCCAGAAGCAATTTTTTTTTTCTCTTCTTGCTTTCCCCTATAATTACCCAAAGCAATGCATTGCTAACAAAAAAGTGTATTACCAGTCCCAAATAATGATACCAGTTTAAGAGAGTTCTGAGTAATTCTGATTAGCTCTGAATAGTATGTCACTTGAATAATGAATGCATAAATACTATGCGCATAATTTCATTACTCTATTGAGATGACCAATGATTAATTAATAATGCTTTGTAACTGGGAAATGAATACTACTGATTACTGTATTGGGATGACCAATGATTAATTAATAATGCTTTGTAACTGGGAAATGAATGCTACTGATTAGTGTATTAGGATGACCAATGACTAATTATCAACATTATTCTGTAATACTATGTTATTGACTACCTCCTGTTTTAAGTAATGACTTCTGATGATTTGTAATTAGGCAATGAATTTCAATGTTCTCTGTAAAACGAGTGACTTCTGATGATTTGTAATTAGGCAACGAATTTCAATGTTCTCTGTAAAACGAGTGACTTCTGATGATTTGTAATTAGGCAACGAATTTCAATGTTCTCTGTAAAACGAATGACTACTTATGATTTGTAATTAGGCACTGAATGCCAATGTTCTCTGTAAAACAATTAATGAACATTTTTCTGTAATACCACATACATGGTACAGAAATGTTCAATAACTGGGCTATGAATGCCGCAAACTACTAATGTAATTCCCAATGAAGACTAGTATGTGACTTAATGTCCTTCACCTTCTGACCTAACTACCCTGAATTACTGCAATATCCACATGTCCTGTATATCCTCCTGATCATGGAGCACTATATTTGGTTTTTGCACTAATTCTACGTTGGTGTGCCTTGTAAGAGCGTGGTGTTGACACGACATGCTGTCCACCACCGTGAGCGATGGAGACGTTATTATGGTCCCACTGTTTGGGGTACCTGATGTACTGCCAAAATGATAACATGGAATATTGCTACGACATTTCAGTGTCTTGGCTATGCTGATAAACACTTCTGGAAAAAGAACTTCAGATTGTCTCACTTGGTGTTGTACTTCTGTGGAAAGATATGGACTTTCAATGCAGCTGCGTGCAACCTAAAGTGCTACAATCATGATGCAATCCTTCCCTTTCCTATCCTAATTCTTGTAACATAGTGAAAATCAATTTTTTTTTTTTTTGCTAACGTCATTTGTATTCATGGCCTATACATTTCTTTCGATTTGCTGATGTATTCTGAACTACAGCGCGTGTGCACTTTTGTCATTTTTCTAACATGATATCTACTTATTGTATATGCATTTTGTGATTTGCTGATATATTCTGAACTATATTACATGTGCACTTATGTCAATTGTCAACATGATTTTTTTTGCCATTATGTTTATTTGTTGTGAAATGCTAAAGAGTTTTTCAGTGTGTGTGCACTTTTGTCATTTTTCTAACATGATTTCTACTCATTGTATGTTCATTTTCATTTGCTGATATGTTCTGAACTACAGTACATGTGCACTTATGTCATTTGTCAATGAGATTTGTACTCATTATGTTTATTTGTTGTGAAAACGTTGAAGAATTTTTCAGTGCGTGTGCACTTATGTCATTAAAATGGTTCAAATGGCTCTGAGCACTATGGGACTCAACTGCTGAGGTCATTAGTCCCCTAGAACTTAGAACTAGTTAAACCTAACTAACCTAAGGACATCACAAACATCCATGCCCGAGGCAGGATTCGAACCTGCGACCGTAGCGGTCTTGCGGTTCCAGACTGCAGCGCCTTTAACCGCACGGCCACTTCGGCCGGCTTATGTCATTAGTTAATATGTTTTGTACTCACATTTTGTCATTGTCTAATATGTTTTGAACTTGGTGCATGTGCACCATATTTACTTCATGTTCTGTATCTGTATATATGCTGTAATTGTAAAGTTAATTAATTACGAAAAAATTTGTTGCTCATGGCAAGTCCAAATGACTCACCATCGCTGCCAAATTTTTGCCCCCCCCCCCCCAGTGGAGGGTTACGAAACGCGTATGTATTCAGTACCAGCGATGGCGAGGCATGACAGAATCTCTGACCAGAGAGTTATTTATCGTGTCTAGTCTGCGCTTGACTGCGGGAGAGTTCAGTTGCGAGTTGGACTCGGTCGGAAGTAGTGTGTGTGGAGTCGGCAGAGCGAGTAGGAAGTTGCGAGCTGCAATGAGTCGGTAGTAGTCAGCCGACTGTAGTAGCGAGTGGATGGTAGCACTGAGCGGGCGTCGGCATGGATCGGCGGCGTGCGCCCTTTACATCGCTGGTCAAGGTTCGGGACGAGATATATTGTTAAACAAGGTAATGAAGCAGCATTGCGCACATCTGATAATGTAATGTATGTTAATTGTAATTAATTTGTTCAAGAAATGCCCCAATAATAATTTTGTTTTCAAAGCAATCGTTTTTAAGAAAAGAATCATTCCAATTGAAACAACATTTCCTATACTTTTCCTCCCAGAATCAATTTATCAGATGAATTATTGCACTAGGCCTAACGTCAGCGATGCTCCCTGTTATTGTGGGTTTAATGATTAAATTTCATTTCTCAATTTTTGTGTCGAGTTTACATTTGGGTCATTATTATTCTATAATTTTTGTAGGGACCAAATATTTGGCTCGTTTTCATTATCATAGACTTTTCTTTCATTTCTGCTGGGAGGTTACGTTTAGCACGATGCCCATCAACATTTAAATATTTTCTTTCATTTTTGCGGGGAGGTTACAAGTTGTTATTCCAAACTATGCTAAACGTAGAAGTAGACACTATGGGAAGTGCTAACACAATCTTTAGCCTTTGTTCGCGCTCTTTCAAACACACAAACACACATGGCTCCATACGGATTGCGTCACGAGTATTGGCCACTCGTTCGTGTAATAACGTCTGCTCTTTGTCGAATAGAGTTGGCAAAGACAGGTACCTTGAAACGTCTCAATAGGCAGAAATCGGATGTATTCAGGTTTCATGAGCCGCGAGGCCGTGCTATCCGACGTCCTCGGCCAATCCCTGGCCATAGAACCATGTGGTGCCTTAGTGTCTCACGAGCAGTAGCAAATGCGGCTGCGCACTGTCGTTCACAAACCAAAGCCTTGTCTTTCTGCAAGTGGAATATTCTCCAATAGCGCTGGCAATTCATCGTCTAGAATTCATCGACACACAGTAAACAATCCCTCCCTTTAATAACTAAAGAATTATTTCAAAATAGCCTTTAAACCTCTGAGCTGGTGTATGTATGTGAGCAAGAGATGGTGTAATGGGCCTTCACTTTGATTTTTCGTACTTATTGCCACAGTTTACTTACTGTCTCCTTGAGGGTTGCTGTGCACACGCTGAGACACGTTTTCGAATTACTTATCATACAGTTTTTCTGGAATAATGCACGGGCCAAAAAATATGATCGTTTTATGGGAATTTTTACATTTTGCGAAAAATAAGTTGTTGTAATTTGAGCCTCATGGGATAAATTCAAAATATCGAACTAAAATTTACAAGAAAGACAGTTTTATTAAATCGAATATAATTATAAGTATGTACATTGTGGAGTTCTACTTGTAGCTCGTCCCACACTTAAATTTATTCAAATAATCACGTTTATGAACATTCAGATACGTTCAATATTTCGAAAAACACATCTGTTTACAGAAATCATACACATAAATGTGAGTCTCACAACCATCTCGCTCGTTGTGGGCAAATATTTCATAGAGCACACACGGATTTCACAGTTCGCTGCTACAGTCCTGTGCATACATCGCATCACGAAAGAGGCAAGCAATGTAATCTTTAAAAGGCTTGCAAATATGAAATGCAGCGGCAGGTTCGGACACACCCGAATCTATCTAAATAACATAACTCATCTTCAGAATCGTTGGGAAGGGTGTGAGGGAGTGTCGGGGCAGAAGTAATTTTATCTTCCAGGACGTCGTGGGAACCCATAATGTTTGTTTCTTGTTCTCCACTTGTTATAGGTGACATCTCTTCTCTTACACACTCCTTCCTAGATTCTATCAAGTCACTTTATCCGTTTTTCTGTATTTCTTCTTTTAATTTCTTCTTACATTCCTTCTCTGTTCTCTTAACTAACAACAGTTTGTATAGAGACGACTTTATTAAGGCAGATATAAGGCCTTTGTTTCTCATTTTTTGTTAGGGGTGCGGAATGGGCCAAATGTCTCCTTGTGAAACAGCTGCTTTAGGTTTTATTGATGAAAAAACTCCGGTGGGACCAGCATCTTCGACATCCCTAGGATAAGGCTAAATGTGCCGGTTGGAATTATTCGTGGTGTCGACAGTAGAATTTCTGGATCAGACCTCTTCAGAAGAATCAGTAGCAATTGTATCATTTGGAGAAAGCATTCCAAAATTGTGTTGGAGATTTTGTAGATCTGACTGTGCCATGTTTTCCCCAAATACAGAATCGGCTTCACGAAAAACCCGTCAGTTGCAGAAGTAAATTCCTGTCACCCTGAAACCATTGATAGCAATTATTCTAGTTTGACACAAAAGGGTAAGCCTTACGAAGTAATTCTGAAATATCATATGGGCCAAGGGATCTGTCATTATGGCGCATCCATTGTCAGATAATTTCACTCTGGTGGTGTTTACAAGGGTTCATAAATGTCTTGTCAAAGATTGCCTTTTACGGGCTACGTAAGGGGAAAGACTTACGATGGTAACGCGATTGTTCCGGGCGAGGTCAAACACCTCAATATTTATATGTATGAAGATGGTATCTGTTCTTTCGGACATGTCCTAAAGAACAGATACCATCTTCATGTATACATAGTTAAGGCTCACCGGCCGTTTGACAATCTTCTGTGCGTATGCACAAACAGTACCCGAAATCTTACTGGAATCGGCAAAATGCCGCGAGTAATGAGTAAAATGGGCAGGGGCACTATGAATATAGTGCAGGGCAATAAGATGGAAATGTGGGTCTCACGGGAGGCGTACGAGACATAAGTCCCTGCAGTCGCACTGTCCCCTGTGTCCTCTGTAGCTCAGATGGGTGTGCAAACGTGTGGCAACTACCGGCATGAAGGCGGCTGTTCCGCACATTTCCAGCCCTCCAAGTAAGCACTTCCCAAGTAGCAGGTTCTGAAAAATATATATATATATATATATATATATATATATATATATATATATATATATATATATATATATATATATTTCAAAAAGATGAATAGAGCGTCTGCCATGCAAGTAGGAGATACCGGGTTCGAGTCCCGGTCGGGGCACACTTTTTCAACTGTCCCCGTTGACTTACATCAACGCCTGTATGGAGCTCGGGGTATTCATTTCATTGGAACCTCAATACTTCGTTTGTGTTGTGTGTGTTATGACCATCAAGTATTAGGAGGACGGTATCTTCTGCTGTGGGCTTGGCCCTCTTAATAAAGTGTTTTCACCAGTCTGTGAATAAGTTTCCTTGAGCCTACCCAGACAGATGGCCCCTTTTATTGAAATCTCTACCGAGTTTTTCCTTGGGAAAATCATTAGCGGTGGCATAAATATTCCTCTGACACTCATGCAACGTACACCTATAATGAGACTCCCTCTTTAGGCAGCACTTAAATCACCAACCTTCCTGTGACACAAATTACTTGAGGAAACTTGCTTTACACGAGGGATATCTCTGTTTCATCCACACTGAATATACGATCTTGTGGATACTTACATTTATCATGCTCAGCCTCCTGAATGTTAAAAATGTGTTTATAGCCTCCTTAGCGAAACCGTTAGCATGAGAAAGTGAAGTGAGACCTGAGTTTCTCCTGGCGTATACAACTTTCAAATAACTTCCGGGAATTCAGGCAGGTAACACTTTCAGCGACCGCCGATATTTCGGCGGGAGAACACCCCGCCATTTTCAAGGCAAACTTGAAAATGGTGGGGTGCTCTCCCGCCGAAATATCGGCGGTCGCTGAAAGTGTTACCTGGCTGAATTCCATGAAGTTTTTTGAAAATGAGAAAGTGAAGTTGCTGAAGGTTTTAGGGTAGACAGAACAACATTCTGGAGGTTCATGAAATGGTCGAATCAGGCCAGTCCTGCATCTCCACCACTGAATGGATGTGAGATTCCATTTTTCTCACATAACTGAAAAGCTAAACGTCGCACATGGTCTCTCGTGAGGCCATAGAATTTACATTTAAAAAGGTGTTCATAATACCAACACCGCCACGTTTGTGTGCAAAAATTTAACATATGAGCAAACAAAATTGGCTTCCTTTCGATTCTTTTACTAACTGCTTCCACGAATGTCAATTCAAGACGAAAGAGAATTTGTAAGATTGATCTAGGCACAGGAAACGATTTTACTGTCTACTCCAGGTACATTCTTTTCTCTGATAGTGCCTGTAATGCTCTTACCATATTCTGTTTATCCCAAGTTTAAATTTTTTGTTATCTGCTATGTATTAACTATTCACCGGGGACGTACAACACAAAATTTAACGGATGCTCTGTAGTGATAAAAATTTTTGCCCTTTTTTCGGGGAAGCGAGAGTCTCATATTGCCAGCACCAAAAGCGTTGATAATACCAACACCGCCATGTTTGAGTACAAAAATTTGACATCGTCTAACCCTAAGCATACATTAGAATATTAATACTGGAACATAACCCGTGATACACGCGCCCCATAAGGAAATGATCATAATGATACTTTCATAGGAACTACTACAGAAATATAGCTGCAGATCCCTTTCACAAAGTATTTTTCGGCGGTGGGTAGAAGCTAACCTCTCTGTTCAGTGGTAAAACTGGCTACTGCCGTCAGAGCACTCTACAGTCATAACTATAAACTAGTACAAGTAACTAATGCGTACACCAACTGAGTGCACCGTGTTTTGGGGGATCAAATTACCAATGTGTGCCCGCGATATCACCATTACCTATATATGTGCATGAAAGAGTGTTACTTATTTTGTAGCACACACTGTGCAGCAAAGCAATCTAACGATCAGTCACACAGCTAAAAGGCACTTTATCAAATAATTATCAAAACAGGAGAAGAGCAATTTACGTGAAAAATCAGGAGCACATTGAACATAAACCAGGGATATAAGTTCAAAAATCCACACTTCATCACAAATGTTAGATTACATACAACGATTAACCAATATTCGAGGATATGACAAAATTATATTGTGATCCCTCTTGACCACAGGAAAACGGCGCAACCAGCCCTCATACGGACACAACGCGAACAGTAGCCGCCCTCAGGCACGTAACATAAAATACACTTTAAGAACAGCTGGTTGTATAAAACAGAGGAGGGAACTTATAACACTGCAGTACAATAACTTTCCTTTAGAGCCTTAAATAAAACCAAACCTCATGCTTGAGCCAGTTTTGTTAATTAAAACAAAAGCTCTTGCAAATAAGTAAAGGACAAAAACGATCTTAAAGAATTTAACTAAAGTTATACAAGAAAGACATTGGCACCATTATTTAAACATTTACAGGAACGATCGTGCAATAGAAACCAAATTGCGCGCCACCACAATTGTTTTCAGGCTGCTCTAAGCAGTGAAAATGTTACACCAACCAGATAGAAAAATAAATGAAAAGAAACGTTTAACGAAATAGTTATTAAAGGAGAAAACGCTTTAAGAGAAATTAATCACGCTAAACTTAACACAATTTTCTCAGATTGTAAAAAGAAACCGCCGCCACAAGAGCCACCGCTGGAATGTTCCTGCAACGGGCAAACATCACACTTCTAGTTTTGTAGGAGTGAAATGGCAGATGCTCACCATGACTATCCGAGCCACGAAGTATTGCTTGACTGGTTTCAACAAATTGGTTCTCCACCCCTCATCAAGCCATGGTGAAAACGAAACATAAGGGTAGTCTCCCCTGTGCCACATCTATCTTCGGGCTGACACCGATACAGTCTGGGAGCGGTGGCAAGGGGTTGGGTTATGGGGGCTGTAGCCCCCCCCCCTCCCCGCCCCCATACTGGATAAAATGACTTCAGAAATCTGGGAATATATTACTCCAACAGATTCAATCATTTTTTTGATAATTATGAAGCAATATAGGTTGCAATGTATTCTAAACACATTTTAACAAAAGAATAAGAGCGGCAAACAGCTTACTACCTAAACCAATAAATATCATTTAACTTAAAACAGGCGTCTTATTATTCATTAATAAACATTTTTGTACCCTTAACTCCAAAACAGTTACTAAACACCACTTAAAGCAAAACCAAATTTTACCAATTTGTCGGTAGAGGAGCCCAACTCTCCCTTTGTTAAGCCATATTCCATTCCCCGAAAACACCTCCCCCCTCTATTAGCCCCCCCCCTTGGACTGACTTCTAGAATCGCCCCTGGGTACAGAATAGCACGATGACAAAGTACAGCTAACTCGGCGGAGTAGAATGCTTACTTCCGCCCAACCGAGACACAATCTCTCTATAAACCGGCACTGTAACGTGCTCCTCGCTATGAAGACCACACTGCAAGTACTCAACGCAAGTTCACTAGCAACGTAGAGTTGCCCATATTAACTCTCGGTCATCATTGAGAAATCAGTCTACAGTTTCCCATCAGTCTGATTGGCCCTCCCGAATACCGACTGCAACTAGACCCCCCTCCCCCGCCCAGACCTTCACCGCCTAACGGCTAGGCAGAACTCGAGAGCGGGCTGTAAATTCCCTGCAGTCGGCACCGAACGTCTCACGCAACACCTTTCAGTCTGTTTGGTAAAGTGACTGGCCCTGAGAATCTGTCATCGGCAGTTCCTGTCACTACATTCATACTGAACCGATCCTGATGCCTCACGTCCATGATTTCCCTAGATGCTGCATTTGCCCAAATGAGTGTATGGCGATAATTTACTATTCCGTCTCTTGTGAATGCTGACCACACCATCAAATACTACGGACTACTACTTATATGCACAACAGACTATATCTCAACCGGTATCGTTTGCTGGACAGTTAACTATAGGAACTTTCCCTCTTTTTTTAGTAGCAATCGACCGTGATTTCCTCAAATCGCCTGAGGCAAACGCCGGGATGATTCCTTCAAAAGAGCAACGCCGCTTTCCTTCTCCATCCTCCCCTAATACGAGCTAGTGCTCCATCTCTAATGACCTCGTTATCGATGGAACGCTATACACTAATCTCTTCCCACCCCTCCTCCCGTAGCCATATTTTCCTCCTATTTTTAAACATCGTTTACTAGCTTTCTTATATTTGAACGGGACAATGGTGCATCATACATACAATTTTCACATTTCGTACGGGTGAAGGTTCAATGGAGGGCGCATCCATGAAGTACAGTCCTTTCTATAAGGTTAACTTTTCATGAAGACAGGGATGTATTCTTTAGCGACTTGCTGGAAACGTCAAATATTTATATGTCAAATGTTTATACTCTCCAAGCCAAATATCGCCCACTACCGCATTAAGCATGTACTTAGTGCTTTCATATGCTGTCGTAGTTTCGGCTCTCCTTCACGTGGGTCACCATCAGTAAACTCATTACAATGTTTCAATTCACTCCCACCTTTCCTAGGCGTTGGAACTGAAGGAGTTACAGATCAAACTTTCATCTTATTTTAATATAGTTCTAATCTATACATTTTAAGGAAATACTGAAGGATGGAACCATTATGAAGGTGAACCTAAAATTTTTGGTATGCCATTACCAGCATTGATTGCAAAGACAACGCTGTGACTGGTCGAGAATTTCTTACTTTGTACTCCTCACGTAGCTACGAGGGAATTTATTGCCTGTGATTGCTATGTATCAATGTCCCAGTGACAAAGGCAAGCCTGTTAATGCTTTACAGAATTCTTATATTGCAGATTGCACCTGTAAGTTGTGCTGTCTTTCGTTGTTCACCGCTGTTTCTATGTAGTGTCCGATCGATTTAGTTCGTGCCTGCAGACAGGCAATCCAGTAAACAGGTTTGCGTATCGGGATGATGTCGCACCTTTCTCTGACAATTCGTGTAAATGGACTGCACACACGTACTGACATTGGTCGAATCACAGAGGGTGGCCATACTGAAAACCTGTAATGTGAGTGGAAAACTTGGAGCGATCGTCTGCCCACTGACCTACAACTACATACATGAACGGCGTGGCGCAGGGTACCCTGTACCACTTTCCTTTCCTTTACTGTTCCGCTCGCAAATGGAGTAAGGGGAAAACGACTACCTATATAGCTCCGTAAGAGCCCTAGTCCCTCTAATCTTATTTTCATGATCCTTAGGCGAACAAAAAATTTGGGACAGTAGAATCGCTTTGCAATCAGCCTCAAATGCCAGTTCTCTAAATTTTCTCAGAAGTGCTCCTCCAGAAGAACTTCGCCTTTCCTCCAGTGATTTTCATGTGAATTTCCGAAGATTTTCCTAATTAATCGCGTGTTCTTCGAACCTACTGGTAGAAAATCTAGCAAACCGCCCTGTGAATTGCTTCCATGTCTTCCTTTGAAGCGACCTGTTGCGGATGCCAAACACTCCAGCAATACTCAGCAGTGGATTGCACTAGTACCCTATACGCTGCCTAATTTACAGATGAATCACACTTTCCTAAAATTCACCCAAAAACTGAAGTCGACCATTCGCCCCCTTCACTACAATCCTTACATGCTCGTTCTATTTCACATTGCTTAACAACGTAGCGCCTAAATATTTAATTGACGTGCTTGTGCCAAGTAACACACTACTAATACTGTATTCCAACTTTATGGGTTTGTTTTTCCTACGCATCTGCATTATTTCTACATTTAGAGCTCACTGCCATTCGTCACACCAACTTTAAATATTGCCTGAGTCATGTCCTTCTACAGTCACTCAACGATGTCACGTTCCCATACGTCACAGCATCATTAGCAAAAAGCCCCACTCTGCTGACTGTCCTGTCCGACAGGTCTTTTATATATATAGAAAACAACAGCGGTCCCATTACACTTCCCTGGGTTCTCCTGACGACACCCTTGTCTCTGATGAAGGCTCCCCGTCGAGGACAACACACTGGGTTCTGCTACCTAAGAAATCTCCCAACGAACTCTTCAAAGATGGCGGAGGAGCGGATTGAGGTTCAGGGCACTCTCTTGTCCTTCGGGTGGAAAACTACCCCTAAAGACGGAAAAATCAGCAATGGTCAACGACATGAGGATACAGAAGGCAATTCGAACCACTGCATTAAAGATACATAACGCATATCCACAGGACATGTGGTGTGCAGTTGAAAGAAATGTCATTATGATCTCTCCGGGAGCGGTGTGCCAAAGGGGAGGTGACCATGGGAAAAAGTTTGAATAACTAACGAAAGGATAACGTTCTACGTGTCGGCGCGTTCAATGCCACAAGGTTGAACGAGCTAGGGAAGTTACAAAATCTGAAAGGATAAATGCAAAGGCCCAATCTAGATATAGCACGGGTCAGTAAAGTGAAATGGAAAGGAGGCGCCATCTTGCATAAAAATGATCTTATCCACGCTGTTGGAGAGTTGGAATAACATGGTTGCGCAAGAGACACTCATAGCGCTTACGAGTGGCGGTACAGGTAACAGGACCAGAAGCACACCCGCACCACACAGTGACCTTTTCAGGATGAAGTACTACTGGTTGATTTGCGTGTAGATTTTCCGTTGCCCATATACGACAGTTCTGTGTATTGAAATATCCTGTCAGATGGAAGCGGGTTTCGTCTCTTCACAAAATCTTCCACGGCCAATAATTGTCCACTTCCATGAGAGCAATAAATTCTAATGCAAAGGTCTCTCTTGCTGGCAGGTCAACAGGAAGCAACTAGTTCACATGGGTAATTTTGAATAGATAGCAAAGAAGAATATCTCGTAGGATTTTTCGTATCGTGCTAACGGGTATTTCCAACGTTAGAGCAATTTTCCATGCACTAAATTTTTTCAGACCACCACTCGTCTCCTCCTGCATTGCTGTGGCCACTGTTTCCACTTATGTCGAATCAATTCGTTTAATCCCTCTACCAGCTTCCTCAGCAAAAGAACCCGTCTTTACGAATTTCCGAATCATTTTCTCCAGAATCACGGCAGTCATCGTACCAATGCCTTTCTTCAAACCCTTCAGCGTCCGGAATTTCTGCAGAACGACGTGTGCACAGTCAGTGTTCTTGTAATACAGCTTTACAAGCCGAGCGCGGTCCCGCGTTGAGACAGTCATGGCGAACGTCGCAGACGCTAAAGGAGGAAAAGTCGTGTACTCGGCGTGTTTATACTAACATCAATGGTTCGTGGGCACGACATGTATTTTCATTACGTATTTTGACACGTACAGACCCATCGCTTGATCAATTTTCACACTAATTTTTTTCTTCTGTCATACGTTTTCCCCCTTCTCCGATAATATTCCGTTGCAGTTTGACGTCATTCTGATCAGTAATGTTATTTCTACACCGTTTTGAAAGTTTAACTTTAATTATAATTACCCTGTACATACCGATCGCAAGGTGAAGATAAAGTTATTGAGAAAGTGTGTGAGGATACTGAAAGGGTAAAACTGTACATAAATGAAGATGAAAAACTATCAGCCACACGGGAGTAGAATGCAATTGTAGGTAAAGGAATAGAAGAAAAGATTACGGTCTTGGGTCAAGGAATGAGAGAGAGGAAAGACTAATTGAGTTCTGTAATAAATTTCAGCTGGGGATAATAACGAATACCTTGTTCTAGAATCACAAGAGGAGGAGGTATACCTGAGGAAGGCGAGGTGATACGGCAAGATTTCAGTTAGATTACAGCATGGTCAGACAGACATTCCGAAATCAGATACTGAATCATAAGGCGTACTCAGGAGCAGATGTAATTCAGATAACAATGGAGTAGTGATGAAGAGCAGGGTGAACTTCTGGAGATTAGTCACAAAGTATCAATATGCAAAGAAATAGAATACGGAAGCACTAGGAATGACGAGACACGCTGGAAGTTCTCAAGACTGTAGACACACCAGTAAGGAATAGCTAAGTAAGCAGTACAGTTAAAGAGATAAGGACAGCTCCAAAAAAGGCCATCACAGATGCTGGAAAGAAAAGCATAGGTACAATGAAGGAAGCTGCGAAGAAACCATGGGTAACAGAAAAAATACTTTAGCTGATCGATGAAAGGAGGAACCACAAAAATGTTCCGGGAAACTCAGGAATACAGAAATACAGTCCACTAACGAATGAAATCAATAGGAAGTACGCGGAATCTAAGACGAAGTGGCTGCATGAAAAATGTGAAGAAATCGAAAATGAAACCTTTTTCGGAAAGAATCACTCAGCATATAGGAATATCGAAACACCCTTCGGTGAAATTAAAAGCAAGGGTGGTACCATTAAGAGTGCAACGGGAATTCCACTATTAAACGCAGAGGAGGGAGCAGGTAGGTGGAAAAGATCCATTGAAGTCCTCTATGAGGGGAAAGATCTGTCTGATGTGACACAAGAAGAAAACAAGTGTCGCTTTAAAAGAGATAGTGGATCCCGTATTAGAATCAGAATTTAAGAGAGCTTTGCAGGACTTAAGATCAAATAAGGCAGCCGGGGTAGATAATATTCTATCAAAATTTCTAAAATCAATCGGGTAAATGACAACAAAACGAGTATCCGCGTTCGTATGTTAGAATGTATGAGTCTGCGACATCCGATCTACCTTTCGGAAAAATACCATCCGCACAATTCGGAAAATAGCAAGAGCTGACAAGTGCGAGGATCATCATACAATCAACTCAACATCTCCTGAATCTAAGTTGCTGACAGGAACAATAAGTGGAAGAACGGAAAAGAAAATTGAGCATGTGTTTGATGACGATCAGTTTGGCTTTAGGAAAGGTAAAGACACCAGAGAGGCAATTCTGACGTTTCGGTTGATAATTGAAGCAAGAATAAAGAAAAATCAGTCCACATTCATAGGCTTTGTCGCCCTGGAAAAAGCGTCCGACAACGCTAAATATTTCTGAGGAGAATAGGGAGATACGGGTAGTATACAACATGTACTAGAGCCCAGAGGGTGAGCAAGAACGAAGTGATCGGATTGAAAAGGGTTTAAGATAGAAATTAAGACTGTTCAATCCCTACATCGAAGAAGTAATTGTGGAAATAAAAGAAGGGTTCAGGAATGGAATTAAAATTCAAGGTGAGGTGAAAATATAATGATACGATCTGTCGATGGCATTGCTATCCTGAGTGAAAGTGAAAACGAACTACTGAATGGAATAAACACTCTAATGTGTAAAGAATATGTATTGAGAATAAACTGAAGAAAGACGAAAGTAATGAGAAGCGGCATAAATGAGAACATCAGGATTGATGGTGGTCACGAAGTAGATAAAGTTAAGGAATTATAGTACCTAGACAGTAAAATAACCAATGACGCACGGCGCAAGGAGGACATCAAAGGCAGACTAGCAACTCCAAAAAGGATGTTCCTGGGCAAGAGAAGTCAACCTCTATCAAACATATGCTTAATCTGAGGAAGAAATTTTTGAGAATGTGCGTTCGGAGCACAGCATTGTATGGTAGCAGAACATGGACTGGGGGAATACCAGAATAGAAGAGAACTGAATCATTTGCAATATGGTGTTACAGATGAATGTGAAAATTAGGTGGACTGATAAGGTAGGAGTGAGGAGGTTTTCTGGATAGTTGGTGAGGAATGGATATAGATAAAGCTGACAAGGAAAAGGAACGGGATGGTATGACATCTTATAAGGCATCACGTAATGACTTCCATGGTACTAGAGAGACTGGAATACATTCAGCAAATAATTGAAGATGTAGGTTGCAAGTACTACTCTGAGACTAAGAGGTTGGCACAAGAGAGGGATTCGTGATGGGCCGACTCGAATGATGACACGAAAGAAGAAAAGAAATAAAATCTAAGCTTCTTTCCAGTTGCAGGGGACTTTGTGCGATAAATGAAAGCTAAGTAAGAGTTCACTGCTGTAGAGTACTTTATGTAAGATCGGACCGGGATTCCATCAGGAGCTGGCGACTTACTTCTTTTCAACTCTTTCAGTTGTTACTCTGCATCAGTGTTGCTGCACACGAGTGTCGGTGCGATGGTCAAAAGATTCTTCTGCGTGATCAGTTTCTTAAAAATGAAATGCCGAACTTCGGCTTTACTTTTGCTATCTTCTATTGCCACTTCAGACTGGCCAACGAGTGATGGATAGCACTATTGCTAAGGAATGACGGCATTAGTGTCTGTAAGCTCCACGCATTTATCATGTTAGAGTCGCATGAGTTCCTATTAACTTTCGTCTGTCGTCGTTTGCGTTAGGTTTTGCTCAGTCATCCTCTCAAAGCATGGAGGTACTTACGAATAACCGTGTATGTCACAGTACATCTCGCATTGAATAATGAAATAGTCTTTTTATACTGTTACCTCAGACTACAGCAGTAATTAAAATGAGCCTACATTAATGTCTTTCGCACCGAAACAAATCTGGTAGTCAAAGATTTAAATGTGAGTTTTGCAGCTATGCATTGCGTGTTTTTTCTTTTCTCCTCTCTTGACGGCTTATTAATGAACTAAGGGTAATAAAAGTCCTCGGACAGATGCTGCTGCTATCTCGTGAAGTGGGAATAGCTGTGCAGTAAACTTGTGAAAAGTGGCCGGAGTTCCTAGAAACGTAAGTGCCGCTAAGTTGCGTCTCCCCGCGGGGTCTCCGCCGTTAATGGAGAGGAACGAGCAGTGGCTGGAGGCGAAACACCTCTTCCGGAGGCGGACAAGAGCTGACCCACATCTCAGCGCGACCGGAAATCCCCTCGTCCCACACCGAAATCCATCTACGAGGCTGCAGTATTCATTTAGAACTTCGTGACCGTTCCGAAATTCTGAAGCGTTGGCTCGCCTGGATAGGTAAGGATTACCAGTGAATGCCCATTTGAATATATCGCATTTTTTAAACCGAGATCAGCGAAAACCATCTATCCGTGTGACTGTGTGCTATACATCCTTTTACACTCCCTCAAATAATATTAGAAAAACTTTTACTCTGTCGTTTGCCTCATAATTATATGTGTTCTCTATGAAAATAAATCAGGATGTCCCACTGCTCTTTCCTTTTCAATTGTGCATTTAGATCCTCATTCAGATCCTCATTTTCTTGTTCTTTTTGTAACCATTGAAATCTATCGGCAGTCTCATCACATTTTTATTTCTCACATGAGCAAGGTATTTCATACATTGTTGAATCGTTATCTTGTAGTATTGAACCATACAAAAAATAATGCAAAGTAGATCAAAGTTTTTGATCGTCAACGAACCACATTCCATTCAATTGCCAGTTGGTTTCTGCGTCGGATTCTTCGGCCGACATTTGCTTCACGATTTGATGACGTTTCGCCAGCACGAGTGACTCGCATTATCAAAGTTTCACACGCTCTATTGCCAGTGGCGGACTGGGGACGGGGGCGCGGTCGCAGGTTACACACGGTCTAGTCATATTAATATGACCACCGCCTATCTCCGACTCACAGATGGCAGTGCATCACTAGCGGTGGAGAGTGTACAGGGCGAAGAAAAATTCGGGTACTCGGACTTCCCAGCACGATTCTTCACATACTAGGAATACAAAGACGTCTCTCACGAAATTTCGCCCTGAGCATATTTCCGGCCGCAAATGGAGATATGGGAACACTGTAATCACATATTCGATAAATGCCTTTGTCAGCATGTAGCAGAAATCCTGTGCATTTGGTGCGGTGGATAGCGTTTTGGGTTAGCATGGAGGAAGACGAGGGTTCTGCATTGAGTCGAGGCGTTTTTGTTTTTATTTGCTAAATGTTATCTGCGTGGTACGGTACCTGGGTTCTTAATCGTCATACAGTGATAACCTAAAAAACCTTTCCACTTACGTACTACTAACGCAGAACTGAGAGCACAATCGTTTTTATTGGTCAACTTTTAAGGAATCGTTTTGACGTTGTGGACGCGAATTGTTTCGCAGTTTTGCATCTACTACATTCCAAAGCTGTGTCCTGGGTGCCCTTCCCCAATGGTCCAATTGATTAGCACCAATTATTACTCCTGCCACGTTCAGGTCCATTACATTTCGTTAGGGCATCACGTCACCTGTAGGGCTAGGAACGTGCTTTGCAAATAATTTCCGAACTCGGTTACCATTTGTATGCATTATCACGATGAAACCACTAATTACACCTTTCAGCATTGAATCTGATAGGCGCATGGTGTTTAAGTAGTATCTCCATGTGTTGTTATTAATATTATTATTGTCTTCATTATATTCTTACTCTTATTATTATTATTATTATTATTTCTTTCCTTTCTCAGACGTTATGTCTGGTTAAAAATGGAAAGTGACGCGGACTTTGATCAAGCGTGACTTCCTTTTAACTGTACGGTATGTTACATTGCATTTAGGAACTTTCGGGTAATTGAACATGTATCAATAATTACAGATTTCTGTAGCTGTATATATACGTTTGGATGTAGCTGTATTGCGTTGATGTACTGGTGGATATTGTGTGGTATGACTCCTGTAGTTGATAGTATAATTGGTATAATGTCAACTTTATCCTGATGCCACATGTCCTTGACTTCCTCAGCCAGTTGGATGTATTTTTCAATTTTTTCCCCTGTTTTCTTGTGTATATTTGTTGTATTGGGTATGGATATTTCGATTAGTGGTGTCAACTTCTTCTTTTTATTGGTGAGTGTGATGTCAGGTTTGTTATGTGGTGTTGTTTTATCTGTTATAATGGTTCTGTTCCAGTATAATTTGTGTTCATCATTCTCCAGTACATTTTGTGTTGCATACTTGTATGTGGGAACGTGTTGTTTTATTAGTTTATGTTGTATGGTAAGTTGTAGATGTATTATTTTTGCTACACTGTCATGTCTTCTGGTGTATTCTTTATATGCTAGTATTGTACATCCGCTTGTGATGTGATCTACTGTTTCTATTTGTTGTTTACATAGTCTGCATTTATCTGTTGTGGTATTGGGATCTTTAATAATATGCTTGCTGTAATATCTGCTGTCTATTGTTTGATCCTGTATTTCGATCACGAATCCTTCCGTCTCACTGTATTTATTGCCTTTTCTTAGCTATGTGTTGGATGCATCTTGATCGATGTGTGGCTGTGTTAGATGATACAGGTGCTTGCCATGTAGTGTTTCCTTTTTCCAATTTACTTTCTTTGTATCTGTTGATGTTATATGATCTACAGGGCTGTAGAAGTGGTTATGAAATTGCAATGGTGTAGCCGATGTATTTATATGAGTGATTGCTATGTGTATTTTGCTAGTTTCTGCTCGTTCTATAAAGAATTTTCTTAAATTTTCTACCTGTCCATAATGTAGGTTTTTAATGTCGATAAATCACCTTCCTCCTTCCTTTCTGCTTAATGTGAATCTTTCAGTTGCTGAATGTGTGTGATGTATTCTATATATGTGGCATTGTGATCGTGTAAGTGTATTAAGTGATTCTAGGTCTGTGTTACTCCATTTCACCACTCCAAATGAATAGGTCAATATTGGTATAGCATAAGTATTTATAGCTTTTGTCTTGTTTCTTGCTGTCAATTCTGTTTTCAGTATTTTTGTTAGTCTTTGTCTATATTTTTCTTTTAGTTCTTCTTTAATATTTTATTATCTATTCCTATTTTGTGCCTGTATCCTAGATATTTATAGGCATCTGTTCTTTCCATCGCTTCAATGCAGTCGCTGTGGTTATCCAATAAGTAATCTTCTTAATCTTCTTGTTTAGTGTGTTTTCCCTTGACTATGCTATTTTTCTTACATTTGTCTGTTTCGTAAGCCATATTTATATCGTTGTTGAATACTTCTGTTATCTTTAGTAATTGGCTGAGTTGTTGATTTGCTGCTGCCAGTAGTTTTAGATCATCCATGTATAGCAAATGTGTGATTTTGTGTTGTATGTTCCAGTAATATTATATCCATAATTTGTATTAATTAGCATGTTGGATAGTGGGTTCAGAGCAAGGCGGAACCAGAAAGGACTTAATGAGTCTCCTTGGAATATTCCACGCTTAATCTGTATTGGCGTGATGTGATATGTGAATTTGTTTGGATATTGTGGTTTTCCAATGTTTCATGACTATGTTTAGGAACTGTATCAATTTAGGATCTACTTTGTATATTTCCAATATCTGTAGTAACCATGAGTGGGGTACACTATAAAAAGGTTTTTGGTAATCAATGTATGCGTAGTGTAGCAACCTTTGTTTAGTTTTAGCTTGATCTGTCACCTCTGCATCTATTATCAGTTGCTCTTTACATCCTCGTGCTCCTTTGCAGCAGCCTCTTTGTTCTTCATTTATAATTTTGTTCTGTGTTGTATGTGTCATTAATTTCTGTGTAATGACTGAAGTTAATATTTTGTATATTGTTGGTAGGCATGTTATGGGGCGATATTTTGCTGCTTGATCTTTAGGTTCAAGATTAAGTTATTCTTATTCTTCTTATTATTACTATTATTTTGTGGTTAATCTGTCCTAAGACATGTCATTTATTTCAACTGTCTGTTTCTGACTTGTCTGACCACGTTTTTGTAAGTTCACGATTACGAAAAAGTGTACTGTTAAATGTAGGATACGTGTGGCTTAAGAAACGAGTGTATGACCGAAATAAAACGGCAAATAAAAATAAATATGCCTTGATCCAGAATCGAACCCTCGATCTCCTGTATGCTAATCCAAAACGCTATCCACTGCATCAGCTGCACGGCACTGCTGCTAATTCCTGACCGAGGTAGTTATCAGTGATAACAACGTTGCCAGATTGCCAATCTTTAACGTCTGTTCACTGATGGAAACATGTGTAGGACGATATTGTGTGGCAGGCATTTTTGCATCGCTAGTATGCGAGGAATCGACCTACGGAGTCCGAGTGCGCGAAGTTTTCTTCGCCCCATATAAAGTGTGGCGGAGGGATGTGGAAAACAGTGGAGTCGTTGTCGTAATGCGAAAACAGAGTGCATTCTCTGGCGACCGAAGTATTTCTTAAGCCTCTAAGTATGTAAACTACTCACTTGCCACTATTGTTAAAGTATACCGTGAATGGCAAACTAGCGCCATGAAAAACCGGGGCCGAGAAAACTGTGGTGCACTACGGGCCGTAGATATTAAGGATGAACGACGTATGAGGGCAAACAGACATGCAGCTGTTGAGTGACTGATCGTCTGGATGAACCAAGGGCTGCCGACAGTGTCTCCTCATCGAACGTTCAGCAAAATTGCTGCATATGGGCCTCGGCAGAGGACGCCTGGGTCATCCATCCACGATAACTGCTGTTCATCGGAGACGAAGGCTGGAATTTTCACGCTAATAACGTAAATGGACGTTCACATAGTGGGGACAGGCAACCGTTTTAGAGGAATCACTTTTTATCCTCCATCAGATAGATGGCTGTTTGCGCGTTTGGCGTGAAACGAAAGCAAACACCCTGTAACAACGTTATAGTCTGTGGAACGTTTTCGTGGAATTTCATGATCTCGTCATTCTGGAAGGCACAGCGTGTCAAAGAAATTATGTATTCATACCCCTACATGCAGTCATTTCCTTCTCGGTAGTATGGCATCTCCTAGCATGAGAATTCAGCAATTCACACAGCTCGCAGTGTGCGTGCGTAAGATCTAGACCGAAGGAGGGTGGTTTATAGTCTGGGGAATGCTCCGTGGCATTTCCTCAGCGATCTCGTCATTCTGCAAGTTACAAATAAGCATCTGTACTGGGGAATCATTTTCTTCCTCGGCACGATGCCATCTACGAGCAGGAAAATGCAAGGTGTCACATAGCTCGCCACGTGGATGTGAGGTTCGAAGAGCACGAGGATAAGTTTACCGTACTACCCTGGCCATCAGACTGCCCGGATTTAAACACAATCGAAAATCTGTTGGACTACCTCGATCGGGCCTTTTGTACAGTGGATCTGCAGCTAAAAACCATAGCGCAGCTGGCCGTGACACGAGAGTTACCATCGCTCCACATCTCAGTCGTTACCTTCCAGAACTTTATTGAAACACCATGTGCACAGGTCCGCACTGCAAAAGGAGTCAGATTTTTGACACGTGGTCACGTTAATGTGACAGGGCAGTTTATGTACCTGCCGCACCAACGCTTTAGGGTTTTTCTCTCGTTATTTAGGCTGTGATTCTCCCCTTGCTACTCGCAAATGTCATCCGCTGCAGCATGGGAATCCTGCATCCGTTAACCTTGACACTTGCCTCCCTCTTGTTGAAACTATTGTCATGTTTGTGCACATCTTAGGCTTTCCCGAACAAGCGGTCGTGGTAGCTTTTCTCCACAGCAAGGTCCAAATCAATGAATTTAACAGTGTGGTCGGCCTCATACAGCGCATGATCCACCAAGTCAAAATTCTCCATCTGTCCCAATCTGCAATACCATTTATGATTGACGATCCTAGTGTTGTTGGAGCTTCCAGTCATCCTGACATAGGGTTCCTGTATGTACAAGGTAAGCTTCATGTCCACAACTCTGAAAGTGAATCCCTTCTTGCTCTGTTAGTAAATAGTCTTTACCTCGTTTTGGGACAATTTGAGACCGATTCTGTCCGTCACCCTGCGGATGTCTTTCAAGAATGAATACTCGATATTTTTCCTGTACCGATGCGTCACTTCACCGAGTGCTGGATTTGCAACACTCCTCATGAAACTGAGTTTGAGCACTGTGCTATAAATCTCGCAAATCTACTTGTCAAACTGCTTTCCCCGTATAGGAGACCTCTTCAGTCACTTGGTGCAGTGGTAGAGTCCTGAAAGAAGAATTAGCTCAGAAGCACGGCCTGTCCTTTACGAAGGTGGGAATTTCAACGTTACTCCCAGAAATTTATATATGGAAGATGTCAGCGCTATCATCAACGTGGCCAATCGTACCCGTCCTTGTGAGAAAGCTAGGGCGATACGGATTGATACCGCCAGGATATTGCACTCAGCAAAAACACCAGCTCGCAACTAGAAAAAAATAGTACTAGCCATCAAATGCCTTATCACCAACAACAGAATATCGGTATTTCCTGCTGATGACGTAAACGTCACAACTGTAATGAAGCCTGAAGATTATGAACAGAAAATTTGGCACATGTTAGATCTGATGTACTGAAAGCTAAATGCAGATCTGATGTAGCGAATCATACGGAATATAAAAAGATTAATCAAGTTAGCTTTTCTCTAGTCAGATATGCAGAAGAACGTATGTAACACAGAAGCCCTCGACTGTATGGATTACAAAAAAATCCTTAATGATGATGTTTCCGTAAGACAGTGTAAATGCTTCTGGCTAACCGACATATAAACTGACAAAATGCTTGGCCTCTGCAAGCAGCACATGGGAAACACTGATTTATATGTAAAGGACTCGCAAAATTTCTTTGAAAAACTAAAGAAACTAAAATGTCGTTCAAACTTCAAGCTTGTCACATAAGATCGTGTTTCTTTGTTTACCAAAGTAACAGTCAGTGATTCTCAAGAGCATATCTGTCACCATTTTCCTGCATGACATCGTCAAGTTCTTTCGCGCTTGTCATGATATGAGCTATTTCATGTGGAATGGAAATTTCTACGTGCAGCTACACAGATGAAGTTGCCATGGGTAGTCCACAAAGCCCAGCAGTGCGCCTGTCTTCATGGAATACTTCGAAAGACAGTCGCTGAAGCTGCGACCTTGTAAACCTAATTTATGGTAGAGTTACCTCAACGACACCTTCAGTGCGGGGAACTATGGTGAGGGAGAGCTCAGTGACTTCTCCACGCCAGCACACAATGGAAGTGGAAAAGTGCCGACTGTTACAATATCTAGACGTGCTGGTTACGAGTGACTGTGAGAACCAGGGGTACACAGTACCGAAAAGCGACTCACATGGTCTGAACAAACAGTCGTATCACCACCTGAGCATGAAGACAGGGATGATGAAAACCCTCATAATTCATACAAGACGAATAAGTGAGCTGTAGCACCTCGGGTGCAAGGTACTACAACTGGAACGAGCCCTTTGCAGGATTGGGTTTTCCATAAGTTTCACCAAACCTAACACTTGGCGAAGTGACTCTTGGGGAGAAAAACTTTTGCGTAAAGGGTTTGTGTCATAATCCACCAGAGAGATTGACAGAGCTGTATACTGCGGAAACACGGTCTAAAAACTATTTACAAAAAGACCAATAATATCAGCGTTTCTCAGATCCCCAAAGGAAAAGAGGGGCCCACTAGTGTCTGTAGTACCGCATACCCTGTACATTTGGAATGGCCTATGTGAGAATAACTGGACGGTCCATCGACACCACAATCATCAAACGTAAGGACTAACCCAAGTTGGCACAGTTGGAGGAATTGGCTCTGGTGAAGCACACACTATAAGAGACCGACCAAACAATGAAATTCGCCTACAAGAAGGCTCTGGTCGTGCAGAAGAGCTTGTTGGGATGTCATAGAAATCCGTAAACATGGCAATAATTTCCACGAAATAGGAAAGCCTTAATCAGGTTGAACGGATTCCGGATTCCCTTGTTGTAGGGAATGAGCTTTGCAGGTAGCAAGGGGAGAACCGCAGCGTAAATAACCAGCGAAAAGCCCTGAGGCGTTTGGGCGCGGGGATAGATATAAGCTGTGGACGCGAGCTCAACTCCAGGCAGCCATCAGCATTGGAGGGTGAAACTTTTACAATGTCGGCCACTCTTGCGGGCGAACCATCATAAAAATCAAATGTCGGGTGAAGAAGCCGAGATAGAAGCCAACAGCCAGTTAATCATTAATCGGCCACGGAAGCTTCAAGATAAGGAAATGTTCAAGAGATTCTTACGATAGTATAACGTTTTCGGCTAAATAGCGTTATCATGAGGTCTGCCAATTCTCAGACCATAGGTTCCATACCTGTTACATCTTTCTCCATCAAGAGCTGCATGGAAAGGCTCATGATAATGGTGTAATTTCTGTACATGTACAATAGTGATAAAGGCACATTTACCAATCATGGACAGGTAAACAGCCGAAATACGCCCTGTTGGTCTGCTGACAGTCCCTGGTGGCATCATCAGGTAAAACGCCAGCGTCTATGGAATGTAAACATGTGGTGTAAGAGGGTCAACTGTCAGCTCACAGGCCCGTCTTTTCGTAGACGGAACACTGAAAGCGCACAAGCATCGTAGCCTCCTAACATACCATCTTTCACGGATGCAAGACTAGTTGAAACCTGTGGTAGCATCAGGATTGCTGGACAGTCCGTAGAACACGAGGTACTACAGCATCTCTTCTCGAACTGTTTCTAGATCGTTGGCTTGGACGCAGAGGACCTGTACCTTGGCCGGATCGTTTCCAGATTTGACGCCTGTGGACTGTTCGCTGTGACGAAAGCTGAAAGACGCTGGCTACAAGGACATACCAACTATATCCAATGTTATGCAACGTCTTATTACTGCAGCATTCTCGGACGTCTGCACCAAAATGCTAGCACGTGTGCAGCAGTCGTTCCTTACCAGACTCGAAGCTTTGACTGCCGCTGCCTGTGATCATTTTGAACACAACCTGTGATGGTCAACTGTCTCGCTACTGGGCAGAATCCACACAACTAGTGTATGCACTTGTGTCGTTCTTTTGCGTGTGCTACAACAGGTATTGTAGAAGTGCCGGTGTGGTAACTTTTCGAAATATGATATAGACAACTCGCACTAGAATCCTACAACAAACACCACTGACATTCTGATTTCCCCTACGCTCAGTATAATAATGGCAATAGGCATTGTTCTACTTAAAAAGATGTATATTTAAACAAAAATACGCTTTCAAAGTATTATTACAATCTGTTTCCCAGCACAGCCTATCCTGAACCACTCTTACAAGCTTTCAAGATTGTTTCTGACCAGTCTGTATATAAGCAAATAAGAAATATTACGACATACTTTAACTTTTCTACGGCCAAAAATCTATATCCTTAAATCACAATCTAGTCCCATCAACAACATGTTATGCTCCTAAAGCCAACATGTCACAGAGTATTGGTAACAGATCGAAATGTAACAACCTACTGTAGATAAAATAAATTACATAATTACCTCTTTGATCAGTATTCACAAATAAAACTGATAGAACATTTCTTTCGCTACTTCTGTATAGAAATATTTCTGTGCAACCACAGAGTTTTGTAGAGTAATTCATTATCGGTCAAAATTGTCCGTCATAATTATTTGCTCGTTTCTCTGTTCATGTTTATATTCGCTCCCACAGTCGCTTACATGATTCAGTTACGGAACATATTTATTTCTCACTTTTGGACAACAAAACACCCCATATTCAACCCATTAGAATCATTAGAAACTAAAACTCTGTTTCATGAAAACATGAAGACATTCTTTCGTAGATTAAGAGGGCTCCTTATATTCGTTGAACTGAAGCGATCCTTCTGCTTACAGATGCTAGTTTAGCATCTCGTCGAGTAACGAGGTTATCTGGAAATCATTTCTACGTAAGATAGAGAAAGAAATTTCTGACAATGTACGTTTGGAGCACAGAATTGTGTGGTAGTAAATTATGGACAGTGGGAAAAACGGAACGGAAGAGAAGGGAAGCGTTTGAGAAGCTGCTACAGAGGGTCATAAGATAATGAATGAGGAGGTTCTTCATAGAAGGAAGGAATATGTGGAAAACTCTGACAAGAAGAAGGGACAGAGCGATAGCGCATGTATTAAGGCATCAGCGAATAACCTCCATGTGTAGGAGGTAATTGAGGAGGGTAGCTGCGTGGGATTAGCCGAGCGGTCTAAGGCACTGCAGTCATGGACAGTGCGGCTGGTCCCGGCGGAGGTTCGAGTGAAGAATGTGTATGTGCCAGCGAGACCTCCGTTAGTGAAATGTACTGGAACGCACATCCCCACTAAGTAGTAAGGCAGAAGTTACAACAACTGAAGCGAGAGACACTCGAGCATCCAACCTATTCTCCTGATCTCTCCCTTAGGAAAGGTCTTGAAGGGTCGGTTACTCTTGTCACATAGTCTGATGTATCAGATACTTCACTCCAGACCCCAAGACATGTTTCCCATAATTTTTATTAATCTGATTATGTAAAAATCGAAACGCGTCACTAATGAAAGTAGTCACCACACAACCTATGGCTTCTATGTATTTTTAACATCCCTTAGAGCACTGATGCAACCATCTAGTTAGTATTAGCAACGTATTCTTTCCACCACCAATTCTGTGAAGACTCTCTCCGTCTAGTAACTTAAATATTCATTGAATTTCTAGCATACTTTAGCTACTCTACATCTCAGACACTTTCATTTCCTATTGGGTTGTCTCATAAATTCCTTCGGTTTGCTTGCACATTCCATCTACAGCTGCTGCGAACCCTGGACGTGCCGTGCTCCCCAGGATATAACAGCTGCCTGACCGCCCCTGCCAAATAGTCAATAACCTGACGTACCACTGAATACGTCAGTGTGTGTGTATGTGTGTGTGTGTGTGTGTGTGTGTGTGTGTGTGTTTGTGAGGCGTTGGATGGAACATCGTGAACGTGTGATGACGAACTATGGAGTAAGAAGGAATATTTAAGATAGCCTATGCGTTTCCCTGCCGTAAGGGGAAACCACCTCACAATGCCGACAGAAGACTCGTTCACATCAGAAGTGGTTTAGTAGACCTCGAGATGTGAATTTCACCCTCAAAGGCCAACCTCGATCAGGACGGCCAACGGTTACGGACGTGGAACAGCTTAATGAGATAGTAGACATCAATCATCGAATGACAACGCGGGTGTTGCTCAATGTCGTTCGTGCTGGGCTACGTCAATATTCACGATGCGTGTGTTCCTTTTCAACCGCATGAAGCGAATCTGATTCAGCGCGTATCCATCTGTGACTCCTTATTAAGACGCAAGCAGAATGCTCCTTTTCTGGAACGGCTGATAACTGGAGATGAGAGGTGGATCGTGTAGAACAACGCCTGGAAGAGTAAAGCGTGGCATGAGGCAGGGCACCCATCACTATCGGTTCCTAAGTCAGGGCTGCATCCGAAGAAGTTTCTGCTATACATCTAGTGGAGTAGTAAAGTCATCCTGTATTACAAACTTCTTTTTAATGAGGGTATCACTACCGAGAAATACTGTTCGCAGTTCGATCGCCTCAAAGCAGACGTTGATAAGAAATGACCGTATTTGGGACACGATGTCGTCCTTCACCACGGCAACGCCAGACCTTACAGCTCTAGGATCTCCTATCAGAAACTGCGTTCTTTTAATGGGATATAGTATCCCAGCCACCTTATTCACCAGACATTGCCCTTTCCGACTTTCATCTATACTGTTCCCTACAGAACTTCCTGAATGGCAAATGCCTCACCTTCTTGGAGAACTGCAGACTGAACCTCGAAGAATTCATCGACCTGAAAACCTCCACACTTTGGAAGAATGGTATTTTTAAGCTTCCAGAGATATGGCAATTTTGACAATAGTGGTGTATACTGTAGGAAATAGATAATTTGTTTACAAAACTGGTCTGCCTTTTTGAGTTAGGATATTGGGCATGACTTCGTGTGCGAAGTATGTAAGCAGACAGCCGGCAACTGCTCTGTCGTAGCTGTGTTGCAGGGAAGTGTGCTCCCAGGCGTTGCTTGTGATTTCACTGTAACAAAAAGCGGACGGGTTTACAAGAAAGGCCATTACATTCACAGTTTTCACACTTCCATGAAATGCTCTACTATAGACGAAAATTTCGTTTTTAGTTAAGGTCAGTCTTATACTAACAGACTTCTTTTGGCGATGACTGCTCACTTTCTCTACGCTAATATGTGTCATGTAACCTTCTTGCTTTGTCTGACAGCTGTTACTTATTAAATGACACGTTCGACATCGATTGTATTCTGTACAAAAATTTCTATGGTGCAATATCGACCTTAGTCAGGCGTTACTGCGTCTTCATGAAGATTTTTCGCATACTTCTGACCAAGTGAAAGGAACGCCTGCCTAACAGAGATGGTCTAAAGGTGTGGCTGCCCGAGAAATACCTTCTTTAGTAAGTAAGTTTCCCTAATAATACATGTACTATCAGTTTTCTGGGCGCTGGCAGTTTTCTAATGGTTTCATCATGATCCACTTTTGGTGGTACGCCATCCATATCCATTATGTGAACCAAATGCGTGACTTCTGGTTGAAGGAAGGAGTCCGTTTGTAGATTAGAACACATGATTGTTTGCTGTAGCAGCGAGAATATCTGTTTTGTATTTTCCTGATTTGATTCTGCCACGCTTGTTATTCAGGTAATTCGGGATATTGTTCAAAAATTGCTACGGCATTACATATGCCGAATACTACCCTAGGGTATCAGAAAAAGTCGTGCGACATGTTTAGGGACATGAACACCTGTGATTTCTGATCTAGAGACAGCTGGAAATAAGCTTCTGACAAGCCGCGATTTGAATAACAGGGACACCTTACTAATCTTGAAAGCAACTCTCCTGTCCCTCGTACGGGAAAGATGACAGTTGATTCTTTGGAGGGAAATCTCCAATGAGTCGGAGGGGTCCATCATGTTTGTGTACTATGACCACTGTGGATACTCATTATTGATGAGATGCGACGTAGCATGCCTCAGTCTAGCAAGTAGCCGTTGTCTTCTCGGACTTAGCCCCTGTTGGCATACGAGCTGTTCGTAGCTTCGAAAACTGCCGTCGGACTTCGTATCAGAGTTAAATATGGGCTGAAAGTTCTTTTTTACGCCCTAATTCTTACAAAAGTAAATGGAGAATGAGGCATAGATTTCATTGATTTTCTGTCCATGTCAAACCGGATTGTTAGGAAACAGTCCATTCCCAAGATGTACTGACTTCTTACTCTGAGGATCTCAGTTGTCTAGTGGCCGATCTGTACGTGTACCAGACAGCCCACACACCTTTTACAGATATTGTATCTCTCGTCAAATACCACTGTAGAACTGGTGTGAGTCCCAACTGAACCTAGGTTTTTGCCGATAACAAAGTAGCTTTGGCCCCTTTGCGTATCTGGAAACAGACTGGCCTTTCCTAAGTCTGTAGATTTATCCACACGCGTCTTTGTTGTGCCTCCTCTTGGATCACACAAATGGCATCTACTAGCCTATGCGACGGTGCTCTCGAGACTCGCCTCTTTGTGCTACAACATGCAGATGCTCAGAAACCTGACCAACTACAAATCGTGCAAGATATTTGACGATGGGACCATGCCATTAGAGAGCAGAGGCAATACCTGTCTGGCCATTAGGGCCTGCGACACCTGCTTAATGGGACAGTCCGAGGAGTTGGACTAAGAGCACAGGTCGTTGGTAGCCGTTCGGTGTGAGTTGTCTGTCTCTCTGGCTGCCTAGCCTGCCTTGTCAATTCAGTGCCCTGTGTTACGGCTAGGACATCGTCTAAACTACTGTCGGCTACTTTCAGCACTTTAGGCCAGTAGGGACTATAAATGAGCTCCGTACACTCGCTTTAAGCTCTCCAGTGGGTCCTACGACGTCATCTCCGACCGCTTTTACATTCGACTTGTGGGTCTCCGACGCCGCTCATTTATAACCGTATTCTCGTCGCGTGAAATGAGAGCAAGCACACGAGTTCGCGGGTACATTATTAACATTATCAATATTAGATGCGACACTATCTGATTATGTAAAGCTATTATGTTTCAATCTTTTGAGGTTTCAAGTACTGTCATTTTTTGTCTCCCACAGTACTTCCCATCTGCTAAATCTTTGCATGTATGACTTTCTGTGAAAAATCTAATGAATTTACACTTTATATGTCCTTAGAGACCTAATTGATCAAGGATTTTGACTTCCCCCTCATCCACGTATTACAGCCCACGAAGTGTATCCTTCACTAAGCCAACCAGATGGAAGTCGAAAGGTGCGAGATCCGGACTGTAGGGTGGATGAGAATGAATGAAGACTTGTGAACTCCTCTCGGGAGCGCAGACTTGTGTGAGGCCTCGCGTTGTCATGGAGAGATTCTCGTTTGCATTTTTGTGGCGACGAAGACGTTGACGTCGTTTTTCAGTTTCCTGTGGACAGCAGAATACACTTCCGAATTGATCGTTGCTCAGTGAGGGAGGACATCGAACAATGTAACTCCTTCAGAGACCCAGAAGACGGTCGACATGACTTTACCGGCTGAGGTGCGACGTTATGAAACCATATCCCACAGCCTGTGACGATATTGGAGAAAAAATTGTCACAATCAGACTCATAACGTGCAAGCAAATCGGCACAGATGGTCTTTCGCAGCTGTTAATAGTCTTCTGTTACGCGGTGAGGAATCCAGCGAGCACACAACTTAGTGTACCCCAAGTTGTGGGCGAGTGCTGCAGTACCACGGACAGAGATATCCAGTTGAGCAGCGAGGTGTTTGACTGTGGCAATGAAAATGAGAGAGCCCATTGCGAGTGTCACAGTTTAGAGCTGCCCCCCCCCCCACCCCGCCCCGCAAGCGGGAGATCAGACAGATTTGTGCTACCTCATTGCGATGTTGGTGGTCTCCTCGCTCAACGACTCACCTTGCTTTAGTTCACTGCCAGGTCGCTGCAGACATTCTGCAAGAGCTTGTAGATGTCTGATATGCTCATGTTTCCCTCCAAAAGAAACTACGTGACGGCTCTCTGCTTGGAACGCACTGACGCCGAAATGGAGGCTGCTTTTCAGCACCTATATGAACTTTATGAAACTATAGGGGCTGACACGGTAATATTTCACAAAGCCCCACAGTTAATTCCGCATTCTTTCAAGCGAAACTGGCTGGTGTAAAGATCGTGTTGCGTCACTTATTGAACGTCCCTGTTAGATCAAGTTCACATCCACAGACATTTGGTACCGTTACACGTCTTTAGTTGCACGCCTCTTATTTCATATTAACCGAATGTTAACTCGGGTTGCCCGAGTGATGATGTGCTTCCGGCGCTTTTGCACGTAATTACGGCTCACATGTACGTGTGCTCCATAAACTCACGCTAATATTGTGAACTCTGATATTTGTAGGTGACACGATACTGGGGTACAGCAAGCAACAGTTACTTACACTAGCGCAGGTTCGCGGTCGCGAAGCTTCGGGAGAAGGCTCGATCCGATAGTTTCCTTGCATTTGAAGAGTCGGAGCGCACATCCGCGTGCGGCGGCGACGCTGACAAGGCAAACACGGGGGCAAACACGCGGTCCGCGTTAATTGGCGGCTGTCGCTTCGCGGCAAACAGCGGCGCTGCCGGCTGCTCCCGGCCACCAGCAGCCAGCGCCACACCACGCGGCGGCGGCCGAACCCCACGTTAATCAAGGGACCACGGCGTGCTCGTTTGCTTCTGCGTCCCGTTCGTTGCCCGTCATGCAAACCGACAATGCATGACGCACCACTCCTGACGGATCAGAGTCGCGTATATCAGAGAATACCGATACCTCAAGAAACGATGGGTGCATTCATCAATTATATGCATTTTGTTTCAGACTTTGAAAACCGTGTTTATGACTATCTGTTTTTAAACTGATACGCCAACAAAAAAACTTCTTAAGCAGTTACTGCAGTACACCAATGGTGAGGCTTGACGTAATCGTAGCCGTAATCGTTTTTAATAATTGTTAAAAGTAACATTATCGTTATTGTAATAATAATAATAATTATTATTATCATTATTATTATTATTATTGTGTTTTCAGTGTTATTCGTATTACGTTATTGTTGACGATTATCCGTTATTGCGTAGCATCACGCCCCGGCATTACACTGAATAATGCTCGTATGTCGTCTATTAAAGGACGAGGCACAAATTCGGATACATTAGGCCTACTGAGCAATACCAAACACTCGGAAAATATCTGCCCTCGTATCTACAAGAATAAGGATTATATTTATATTTGAGGTCAATTGTGCGAACCTTCCTTCCGAAAACTTAAGCTACAGAGTCTTATAATGAAACTTGTTGCCTCATGAACGTGGTCAATTGTTTCTCAATGGACGAAACAGAAAGGTGAGAAAGCCTGGTTTCCGACTGTTTATTTAGAAGTTAGATTCGTTGTGCATCTCATTTAATATCAAGGCGTTCTGCAAACAAAATTCTATCCCTCTACTGCCAACTGTGTTGAGTGTCTATACAGATGTATTCACTCACGCCTTGTCTTGGTCACAATATATCGGAAGAAATGGTTCAAATGGCTCTAAGCACTTTGAGACTTAGTCCCCTAGAACATAGAACTACTTAAACCTAACTAACCTAAGCACATCACACACATCCATGCCCGAGGCTGGATTCGAACCTGCGACCGTAGCGGTCGTTCGGTTCCAGATTGTAGCGCCTAGAACCGCTCGGCCACATCGGCCGGCCAAGACGAGCACAAAGATTCTTGAAAACGTCTGACATAATTTTTGTTGCTATATTTAAATATGAAAGATTTTGAATAGATCGTCCCGGTTTCATCACGTCACTTTCCCCCTCATAACTAAGTTCAACAAATGGATGTCCACAGAATTTCCAGCACACATTCACAATCTAATAAGCTTCTATCTTTTGAGGAGCCCGCTACTTAGTTAATACTGCTTCACCAACCTAACTTTAGGCATAGACAGACACTAAGTGAAAAATCATTAAAAATTTACCTATTCACTAAAACCATAATGAATAAACAGTAATAAGTACTACAGTACTATGAAACACTAAAATATATACCCTGTTTTATATCTGACAACTTTCAGCACTGAAGAGCGCGAAAGAGTAACAAATGCGTCTGTAGAAGAAATAGAGAAACGTTGGCGCTGCATGATACTCTACTGCCTTTACGAGCTGCACAGCCCTCCTTGTCTTTCTCTAGTGGAATAGAGAGAGCGAATGGAATTTGCACCGCGATGGGCGCGCACTGTTGATCGCTGTTTCTGGGAAGTGACAGGTGTTTTGCGTGTAGCTAACCAGGCACTGTGACCTTCACCTTCAAAACTGGCGCCTCTCACGCTGATAGCCGTTAATGTCTTGAATGCCTCGGATTGACAGTGTGTTTTACAAGTGTAAAGTATGCATGCAACTGAAGTTGTAGAGATATTACTAAAAAAATTGGTCTTAGCTGTGACTGTAAACAGCGACTACAGTAGTTGCAAACAAACCTCATCCCTGACGTGTTTCAAAATTTACAGTTAACATTACTGCTGTTTTCGCTCCTCAGGAAAGGTGCCAGGATGCAGAGCCTTTTTTTTTGAGTCATTAATCTTCTGACTTGTTTGATGCGCACGCCACGAATTCCTCTGCTGTGCCAACCTCTTCATCTCAGGGTAGCACCGAGAGGAAATTAATATTTGGAAAACACAAGGAGAAGTTACAGGATGACACGACATCTCTTATTACATCGGGGAATGCCTTCCATGCTACTAGAGGGGGCTGTAGAGGGCCAAAACTGTAGAGGAAGACAGAGATTGGAATACATCGAGGAAATAACTGAGGACGTAGGTGGCAAGTTCTACTCTGAGATGAAGGCACAGGGAAGGGATTCATGGCGGGCCGCATGAAACCAATCAGAAGACTGATGGCTTCAAAGAAAAAAAAGTGAAGTCGTCTACTAGTTTTTGAACAGTCCGACCAAGTTTCCAGGATGGTACTTGCTTACGTAAGAAAACGTAAGAGAATAAAATTGGTTCAAATGGTTCAAATGGCTCTGAGCACTATGGGACTTAACATCTACGGTCATCAGTCCCATAGAACTTAGAACTGCTTAAACCTAACTAACCTAAGAACAGCACACAACACCCAGTCATCACGAGGCAGAGAAAATCCCTGACCCCGCCGGGAATCGAACCCGGGAACCCGGGCGTGGGAAGCGAGAACGCTACCGCACGACCACGAGCTGCGGACCAATAAAATTCTTGATGAGATTACTGTATAGTGTGATGTGCAGGAATGGCTAATCTTCTTCAAATTGTTTTTAGATTCATATTCTGCAAGTGATATATTGTAAATTGGTTGGTAGTGGCAGTGAGTTTGATCCGTTTGAAGTTCACTATCGTGGTCAAAATTAGGGGTGAATACTTCAGTCTCTATATGGAATTCCACCGCATCTACCAATATTTCGTCCATAGTTTTGGACTCTTTGGAGCTGTCCAAATATTTTAGCGACGAAACGCAAAAAGAATAAATACTTGTGGAAAGTGGTCTGTAATGACTGTTTTAGTAATGTAATTACAACAATGAAAATGACTGTTTTTGAATAATTTTTCATAGTATACGCTATTCAATGGCAATATGTATTATGAAAGTGAAAAATTCGAATAGAAAATGGTACACGTGCAAGAATGCAACCCATAGCGCCAGGCTGGTGGCCGTGACTCGTAGCCCTTGCACTGCGCTTGCTCTGTCGAAACAGATTAACGTTATGGATGTAGGAGGTACGTACTAAACTTCAACGTCGATTTTCTCGGAAACGAGGGGCCGTAGCATTGGGAGCCGCTAGCCAGGTAATCAGGACAGGTTCGTCTACGATATAACCAAGACTCATCGAACTCTCTGATCAACAGGTCTGATGGTCCCCTTGTAAGTCGCAGATGTGCTATTAATCGGTGCAAATGGACATAATTGCCATGAATGTTATTAATATCAGTAACGAAGTTGTTAGATGAAAGGTAATAAAGAATAAGAGAGATACTGGTTATATGTAAAATATTTTGCCATACTCAAAGGAAACTTGAAAGTCTCGTTTATACACCACTCCTCATTGAAACTACAACACCGGGAACGATAGCAATGAGATTTCAAAATTGCAAGTTCAAATGGCTCTAAACACTATGGGACTTAACATCTGAGTTCATCAGTGCCCTAGACTTAGAACTACTTAAACCTAACTAACCTAAGGACATCACACACATCCATGCTCGAGGTAGGATTCGAACCTGCGACCGTAGCAGCAGCGCGGTTCCGTACTGAAGTGCCTAGAACCGCTCAATATTGCAAGTAACAGCACAGTAGCAACAATTTGTGATTTTATCTGTAGGTAACTTGATGGCATAGAAAGTATGAAATTTAATGTGCAGGCCGGCCGGTATTGCCGAGCGGTTCTAGGAGCTTCTGTTTGGAACCACGTGACCGCTACGGTCACAGGTTAGAATCCCGCCTCGGGCATGAATGTGTGTGATGTCCTTAGGTTAGTCAGGTTTAAGTAGTTCTAAGTTATAGGGGACTGATGACCACAGATGTTAAGTTCCATAGTGCTCAGAGCCATTTGAACCAAGCCATTTAATGTGCAGAGTTGCTTTCGCTTGCTACAACCCAGCTATGATGACAGAATCGGGAACATAATTCCATTTCACTTCCATTCTATGCCAGTGCTGATCAGACGTAGCGGCCGGTGAAAGGTCCTTCTCTTGGCAACTTATAACCAGATGTTTTCATTAGATGAGAGATCTTGCTACCCAAAATAGCAGTTGGATATCACCTGTATAGAGGTAGGTCACGACAGCAGGGGTAACATGTCTTCACGATCTTTTTGAGAGATAACGTCAAGGGGCTCTCGAAGATATAGCACGGCCACTGGCCTCAACACGTCACAAACGTAGCAGCTTCTGCCAAACGTAACGTATTTGTAAAATGCAAGTGAGGTGCACATAACCAATGGCACCCTCTACAACCGCGCTGTGTGCTGATAACTTTCTTTTTGATCGGAGTCTCCACTTAAGCATAGGCCTGTCATGATTCTGTACAGGATATGGACAATCTGAGGGGGCTACATACTGCCAATCCTGTGTCTCGGGATGTTATCGGCCACAATACTGTTCGTACGCCTCACTCTGCTGACACGTCAAGATAAGAAGCCGCAACATTGGCCGCCGTACTACCAGCCAGTGGTGCTCCAGACACCGCCGTATGCCTGTGTCTTACTGCAAAGAAGCCTGTTTCCAGGAAAGAGGAAATCAAGTTGCATGTGCTCTCTGGCTTTAGTAGTGTGGGAACGTTAACGTGATGCGTGACACTTCTGAACCCACTGTTTGCGCATTCGCACGACAGACGTGGGACCCCGAGCAACACGAGCAGCGTTATAACGAAGGGATAGAGATAGTCTCGATAGCACACGATCCAGCCACTGTCGTATTTAGAAGTTTATTCTTCTTACAGAAGCCGCACCACAATCGTCTCATGAGCAACCAAAATTCAAATTCGACTTCTAAATGAGACACAGCTGTGCAATCTTTGTTTATGTACAATGCCTGATAAGGAAATTGGAGCACTAAGAAGACATGGTCGGATTTCAAGGCAACTTCGTTAACATACACACAGTCGGCGGGCATACAATTAGAGATGCGTAGTCTCTGTGACAGGTAGATGGCCACCGGAATGTATTAATGTTATTTGTGTTTAGTGTTGTTACAGGGCCCGGTTGGACATGTAAGTGGCGTCAAGAGCGTCAGATGTTGAGTGATCGCTGTGAAGAACACAAAGATGTGGGAGCTACCTGCACCCGACTTTCGTAAGGGTCTCATAGTGCATCTCGATTTGGCTGGCCTGTCAAATCACGCAATATGACCTTCATGAGGCACCCTGAAGTAACAGTGCCCTATGGTGGATTGCTTGGGAACTTGAGGCCAAGCACACTCGTCGTCAAGAGCCCAGCTGACAATGTCTGGCCACCAAATGGAAAGGTCTTCTTATTGTGCGTCAACCATATCTGTACCGGCCATCCGAGAACAAATACTGTACTCCCAACAATATTTTGTGTCGTCCTACACCATTTTTTTATAAAAACATTTATTAAAAAAGCAATGGACACTTGATATACATGAAGTTACTTAAACAAAAACGGTTTGATCACTTCAGTTATGCTGATGTTAAAGAAAAACAACAGAAGATTGTGTTACTCCATGAATTACCAGAGGGAATTAAGTTAAACATCAAGAAAAGTTTTTTTTTTAAAGACATTCAAACTTCAACAAGAAGAAATAAAATCTGTTCTTTGAATTACATGAGCTCCAATCTTTACAGAAGCATAATTAGTTCTTTATGATGGATATCAGCAAGTTGGTGGGATAATCTTAAATATAAAACAATTTAATAATCATATTAGACAATTTCAGAAATACTTGAGAATGGCGGAAAGGAGATATATAATAAAGTTGACTAGCCTTCCAATTACTCTTTCCGGACATTAATTGAATATTAACTATGTGAAGTGATCAGACCAATATAATAAGTCTTTCACTGCCAATCTGACTTACACATCACAATGCAAAAATGAACAGGGCAATGTGCCAACCATTAAATATTACATTATCAGATGGAATCTTATGGTTTTAACCAATCGATAATGGCCTTTCCATTAAAACTGTCTATTTCTAGATTTCTAATATAAGTCAATAATGCACCTTTAATGTTTTGTGCTTTGACACTATTAGACACACAATCTCACTGTCACAAAAGTTCTGTACATTAGCTTATAATTTCAAAAAATACTCTCTGAAGTAGAAAAAGCACACACAAAAATATACTGTAAAATTTTAAGTAATATCCTTATGGTAACTACAACACATTACTGTCAACACAGTCTTCTTTTTTATATTAACCAATGCTCATTCTTTCAAATACAATTTTTAACATATTACCGAACTTTTTCTTGTGATTCGAATATCTTTTTAATTTTGTGGAATTCACACAGCATGTGGCACTTGAACTCTGTGATGCTATCGGATCCTAATTTGTTAAGGACGTGATTAACAAAATTTCCCAGCAACCAGTACACATCGTTATTTTTTGCTTCTGGGAAATAGCGTGCTTCAGGCCTGTGTATCAATGACAGCGATATATACTCAGGGGATGTTCTTGTAATCAGAGCTATTTGCTCTCGGATCCACTTCCAACTATTCATGTGACCACTGCAAAGTATATCTATGAATTATTGTGTTAACTAGATGGCATTTTTGACATGAATTTCTTTCACAGAGTACGATTGCGTGCAGTCTTTCTTTGCTGCTAACTATGTTGTTAACTGTCTTGTACCATGACGTTTTTGTATTAGACGTGAGCACATTAGAACTAATGTTTTTCCAAATCTCAGTCCACTCAATGTTTGGAAACTGTCGTTCTATTTTGTTCCTTCCTTCGCTTTTCTTTCGTTCTCGCATTATGGCTCCCGATGTTAAGTGTCGTGACTGCCTGAGTTCGACACTGACATAACTGAACTCAACATACTATATCCTCACATGCTGTAAGCGACTGTTGATATTCTGCACGTCAATCGGGGGAAGCAGGCTTCGAGGTTTAATGATCTCGAAAAGTTGGCTGGTTATACTTTCTCGTGTGTCTCTTATTAAATTAACTTGCCTTTTGATAAAAAGTGCAGAGGCTTTATCCGTTATATCCGTTTATCCTAGTCCACCATTTTTAGGATCTAAAGTGGCTCCTTTAGCAGGTACTCTGAACACTTCACCTCTCCACAAAAAGTTGGTGATTGTAGACGTTATTCTCCTCGCTATCATTCTCGGTATTGGAAGCAGCTGGGCAGTATAATAAGGTTTAGCAAGGATGCATGAGTTGATATACTGTGTTCTTTGAACTTGGCTCCTTGTAATTTATCTGCTGCAACTTTCCAATTTAACGCCGTCGTTTTCATAGGGCATGCTGTCAGGGTGATCCCAAGTGTTTTATGTTGTTGGACTAATTTTGCCCACTCGACGTTGATATTATCAAAACCTCTGAGATTTAGGATCTTACTTTTTTTTCGTTTGCAGTGGCTCCAGATGCTCTACAGTACGAATCAATCACTGTTGCTAACGTGGTTAACTCGTCATTATTCCTTATAATGACCCCTATATCGTCAGCATAGGCTCTTATAACTGTTTTATTTCCTGATAATGTTAAGCCTTTTAATCTAGCATGGACATGTCAGAGGAAAGGTTCCAGCGAAATGGCGAAGAGCGACATGGACAAGAGACTCCCTTGAGGAACACCTCGTTGTATTTGCATCGGCCTGAATTGTTGACAATTCACCGCTATTTTAGCATTTATTCCAGTTGCTACGTTCTTAATCAACTGTATGAACCTATCGTTGAAACCTATTTTCTTCAATGTCTGCAGAAGATATTCATGATTTACTACATCGAACGCTTTATAAAAATCTAAAAACAATAAGGCACACTTTATGTTTCTTACAGAAGTTATTGCAATGATATCCCTGAATTCCGCTAGATTTTGAAAAATAGCTCTGCCTTGCGCGCAGTTCTGATGTTGACTAATAATTTTATCTGTAAGGCATGAAATTCTCTTGTTTACTATTCTAGCTATTAACTTATAATCAGAATTAAGCAGTCAAATTGGACGAAAATTATATAAATCTTTATTTCCATAATTTTTTGGCACCAGAACAATTTGACTCTCCTTAAACTCAGCCGGAATCATTTTACCCTGAATAATCTCATTTACAATGTCCGTGATTTTTGCACCTACTATTGGCCAGTAACGAATGTAAAACTCGGCTTGCAGACCATCCGGTCCTGGGGATTTTTTTTGTGGTGAAGCGCACAGTGTCATACACGTCTTCTTAACTGACAAAAATGGTTCAAATGGCTCTGAGCACTATGGAACATCTGTGGTCATCAGTCCCCTAGAACTTAGAACTACTTAAACCTAACTAACCTAAGGACATCACACACATCCATGCCCGAGGCAGGATTCGAACCTGCGACCATAGCAGTCACGCGGTTCCGGACTGAGCACCTAGAACCGCTAGACCACAGCGGCCGGCTTAACTGACAACCTCGAGAAAATTTTCGTTGTCATCTTCTGTCAGCTGTGGGGCTAGGATGTCAAGGGATTCTTGCAAGGAAGCATCACTACTTTGATGTACAGAATATAGCTCGCAGTAATAGCGATAAATCTCGTCCATGATACCCTGCTGGGTTCTGAGAATCGTACCGTGTTTTGTTCGAATTTCTTCAATAAAAGTCCTACTCCCGTTCTTCGTATATCATTTAGATATAGAGAAGTAGTTTCATCTACTGACACCGAATTTGCCTTCGATTTTATTTTCAACCCTTCCATTTGACTTCTCTTGATATTAAATAACTTGGCTTTGTCTTTTTTTATGTCTGCTATCCGAAGTGAGGAACGTGCTGAGACTTGATCATATAGATCTCTCAAAACGGAATAGTAATAGTCTATAGCGCATTTCATTTCCCTTGCGCTCTGGGCACTGTATTGAATAAGAACCTTCCTCAACTTTGGCTTTGCCATTTTAACCCACCAGTCAATAGCAGTGGCATATCTACTAAGAGCACGCAGGCATATTGCCCATGTTTCCTTAATCAGGTCTTCTAAATCATGATTTACTAACAAGGAAGTGTTCAAATTCCACTGATTCTTGAACCGACGAACCAGTTGTCTTGTTAAATTTATGCAAGCTAAGGCACTTGAATGGTCTGAAAAGTACGTAGGAATGGTTTATAATTTTGTCACGGAAGTGTCAAGAGTTTTAGAAATATATAGTCTATTAATTCTGCTACGTGATGTTGCGGTGACATAAGTGAACTCAACAATGGAGGGGTATTTGATTTCCCATATATCCTTTAACTCTAAACCAGTAACTAGTTATTTTAGTTCACTTAGATAACTGATCTTTTCGATTTAGAACACAATTAAAATCACCTCCAAGTAATAACTGTCTTGGAGTTTTCCTTAACAAGTATACCCGGTTATCTTTGAAGAAACGTGCCATGTCAGCTCGGTGATAACTTCCTGAAGGGACGTACAAGTTGATGGTAGTCACCTCATAGATTTTTAGTCCTATTCCCCTTCCGGATTCCAGTCGTTCCACCTCGCTTACTGTAATCCATTCCCTCACGAAAACTGCTGTTCCAACACTTGTTTCGGGAGACACATTTATGTAACTGACAAAACCGGGAGTTACTAAATCCGAAATTAGAACTTCTTGTAACAGGGCAATATCAGTCGCGCATTCGCACAAAAATTCCTTAAGGGCCGATGACTTCAAACCGGTCGTAATTTTATTTATGTTTATAGTGGTGACAGAATAAGATTGCGTAATTGTACTGTCACTATGTAGTTGTTTTGATGAACTAATTTAGTTTCCTGTGGTTCAGGTGTCAGTTAAGCTGTAAAAGTTTTCTAGGAAGGTTGAACATGGAATAACACTTCAATCAGTTTGTTAGTTACTGTCCCTTTTTTTTCTACTTCTGATGTTTTCTCTTGTACCGCAAGCAGACTGAGTTCCTGGTGAACTTTCTGATTTTCCCTCCAGTGATTCGTATAAGACCGTTTCGGACCGAACATTCTTTGGGCTTGGGTCGCCCCTACCTGATTTTCCCTTCCCTTGGTTACGAGCTACATTCTCATTTGGTTTCGTCGGTATTTTATTTCGCGGCTTATCTGGAGCAGCAGCAGACGCTTTCGCAATTTCGGTTGCCGGCGCCTGCCCTGAGGTGTTGACCGTAATTTCAGTTTGGCCACCACTTCCTCGTTCTTTATTAATTTCACTCACTTCCTGATCGAGGGAAACAAATGGAGACTGCAGTTTTGTAACATCTCTCTGAATTTGTTTATTAACAGATAGATGCTGATCTTTGCAATCGGCTACTGCACCTGTTGTTTCTTGCAATTAACGCTGATTACACCCCCTTCATTTTCTGGTACCGTATGTGTATTATCTTTCTGTACATCAGTTTCTATTCGCATTTTGCCTTCAGGTTCCTCTGACTCCTCATCGCACTGTTTTTGCTTGCGAAGTGAGGGAGTGGAACAAGACAGCTCGTCCTCTGAAAAACTATCAGTTATCTCCAGAGGTCGTTTTTTCGGTTGCATTTCAGTTTCACGAGTAGTGGTAACAGGGTTTCCCCTTGTTGTTAACGGGGGAAATTGACTGTTATCGTGAAGGGAGACATCAGCTTGGTCCGCTGCGTTAACTTCCTCAACCAGTTGATCCGGGCTATTCTTTGGTAACAGATCATTTAAGGTAAGCTTCTGACGCTGTATCAAATTACTTTTAAGAACAACAGTTCGCCGCGGGCATTCCTGTCTGAAGTGGCTGGTTTCGTTACATATATGACATGTAGCTTCCTGACCTGTATAAACAATTTGTGCCTTATACCCACAAACAGTTATGTGGGACGGAATATTCGTCTTAACGTCCATCTCTACTCAGCGGACCCCATTGAAACACTGCAGTTTAAAGCGAGGCGACCATCTTTCATTAGCAATTGATTTAACGTCTCCGTAGATTGAAAGAGGTTCGTTAATCTTATCATTTTCAATTTCAATGGGAAGATTCAAGACACGAACGGTTTTGTAATGAATGTCCCCTCTATAGATGGAAACCTTAATTTTATAACCATTTTTATGCACAAAATCTACTTCATAGCCCCACTTTCGTAACACTTTATCAACAGTCGCAGCACTGACTAACTTGACAAAAACACAGTATTTTTCCTGATCCAGTTGCCAGGTACGGACGGTTTCAGAATTGAGACCAATTACCTGTGTAATCCAGTCATCTATTTCCAGGGATGTCGGCTGAACAGGACGGGATTCCTTGTCAAAAGCAAATACCAGAGTATTCTTCCTGAGGTTTGTAGCCATGGTTAATTCAGCGACGCAATTTCGGTTAAATAACCGAAATTACAATTAGCATCAGCAAGACCAGAAACAGCGATCAGATCACAAGGAATAGGAATGAACACGGAGAATAACGGACGGACAGCACTCGGCGAAGCACAAGTTCAGCGATGTAAACACGGAAGTGCAGCGGAGCAGTTAACAGCGACCACTCACGAGCGCGGCTGAAACGGAACTGAACCCCTAGAACTTACAACTACTTAAACCTAACTAACCTATGGACAATACACACATCCATGCCCGAGGCAGGATTCGAACCTGCGACCGTAGCGGTCGCGCGGTTCCTGACAGTAGCGCCTAGAACCGCTCGGCCACTCCGGCCGGCGTTTGTGTTTAGTGTTGTTACAAGGCCCGGTAGGACATGTAAGTGGCGTCAAGAGCGTCAGATGTTGAGTGATCGCTGTGAAGAACACAAAGATGTGGGAGCTACCTGCACCCGACTTTCGTAAGGGTCTCATAGTGTATCTCGATTTGGCTGGCCGGTCAAATCACGCAATATGACCTTTATGAGGCACCCAGAAGTAACACTGCCCTATGGTGGATTTCTTGGGAACTTGAGGCCAAGCACACTCGTCGTCAAGAGCCCAACTGACCATGTCTGGCCACCAAATGGAAAGGTCTTCTTATTGTGCGTCAACCATATCTGAGCCTGCCTTCCGAGAACAAGTAGTGTACTCCCAAAAATATTTTGTGTCGTCCTACATCATTCGTCAGGGACTAGCAATATCCGTACCCATAGGAATTACCGACCCAACCTTATGTTGCACCCGGGTTCCCGGGTTCGATTCCCGGCGGGGTCAGGGATTTTCTCTGCCTTGTGATGACTGGGTGTTGTGTGATGTCCTTAGGTTAGTTAGGTTTAAGTACTTCTAAGTTCTAGGGGACTGATGACCATAGATGTTAAGTCCCATAGTGCTCAGAGCCATTTGAACCATTTTATGTGTTCACTCCCGTATCCAAGCCTGTAGTATAGTTTATTTCAGTTCTACGTTTGTTGCATACTGCCATCATATTGTTGCGATTTTGATGCCCAGCGGTGTGGTAAACGTGGATCGTACATTCGGCAGGTCTCATAGTAAATGTAATTAGATCGGCAAATATTTTCTGACCAGGAAGAAAGAGGAAAAGTCGTTAATCCAAGGTAATGGTGAGAATTTTCTTTCATGAAGAGAAAAATATTCGTTTCCACTGACGTCAAGCTCGTCTCCACAAAATTTCTCATCTAATGGGTTTGTGTACGTAGCGCCAATCGATGGCTAGCAGTCATCAGTCAGTCTTATTGAATAATCGTGCAATGCTATTCGGAACCTCAATATCACAATGAGAGAGGAAAGCTATCACGCATATCGACCTTACGCTGTGAACACTCGCTGCTAGCGGGTGGTGTGTTAGGTGCCAGTCGCACGCATCAGCACCTAACACACCACCCGCTAGCAGTGAGTGTTTACAGCGTAAGGTCGATACGCGCTCGGGTTGCGCAGAGCGCCATAGCTGCTGGCATCTCTTACAGCAATATTTCGCATCTAGGGTACACGAGATAGACGCCTGACTACTCCTTCGGAATATGGACCACATACACTGACATAAAAAAAAATTCAACACCAAAAAATTAATTAATGTAGATTAATAAAATTTCTTGAATGTATTTGTATCGGTAACATTTCTAAGAGCTGAACACTGCATGATCACAGGTTAATGAAAGCGCGATATAAGCCATTGCAAATGTGAAATGCTGGTACATTAATAACTAGTGTACCCGCCAGATAGCCGAATACAAGCACGCAAATGTACATGCATTGCTTTGCACACGAGCCAGATGTTAGTTTGTTGGACGGAGTCCCATGCCTGTTGCACTTGGTCGGTCAGTACAAGGACGGTTAATGCTGCTTGTAAAAGACGCTGGATTTGTCGTCTGATGATGCCCCATATGTGCTCTATTGGAGACCAATGTGGTGATCTAGACGGCCTAGACAAGAAGTCGACGCACGGTAGAGCGTTTTGGGCTACAACAATGGTACGTGGGCGAGCGTTATCCTGTTGGAAAACACCCCGTGGAATGCTGTTCATAAATGGAAGCACAACAAGCCGAATCACCAGATTCACGAATTTTCAATCAGGGTGAGTCGGATAACCACGAGAGTGCTCTTGCATCACTCCATACCATAAGTCCACGTGTAGGTCCATTTAGTCTAGGACGCTGATATGTTGGTTGCAGACCCTTAACTGGATTCCTTCTAACCGTCATTGGCACTGATGACGTACCAGCTTTCAAAAGCTATGCTCTGGGGTCAGTGGACTGCACTGCGGGGCATCTGGCTCGGAGCTGTACTTGAAGTAACCGATTTGTAACACTTCGTTGTGTCACTGTGGGACCAACTGCTGTTCCAATTGCTGTTGCAGATGCAGTACGATGCGCCAGAGTCATACGCCGAACACGATGGCTTTCCCTCTCGGTAGTGCCACCTGGGCGTCCGGAGCCCGGCCTTCTTGCGACTGCACATTCCCATGACCACCATTACCAGCAATCATGTAAAGTGGATACATGCCTTCCAAGTCTTTCTGCAATATCGCTGAAGGATCATCCAGCTTCTCGTAGCCCTAATACACAATCTCGTTTACTCGTTCACTCTCTTATCCGTCTGGCGCGAAATTTGAATAGACACAATCTTTCAGAAGTAGAAACTCGTTTAACAACTTCCATTTATGTCGTACAACTCCTCTTTGATTTTGCAATATCTTCTTCCATCAGTGTTTATCGAAGCCAAGCTTTTCCACGTGCATGAGGGCGTGCATCCGTGCTGGTCTGAGTTACTAGGAACAGTAAAGACTTTAGTGGCACCCTTTCTGTCATATTGTAGCCACCGTACTATTCCGATGCTCTGCTATAGATCTTGCAGTCCTCGAGCCGATAGCTCTCAAGTGGAAGACCTGATCTCCTTCCTGACAACTAGAAGAGCAGCTCCTCAACCTCTCCGAAGCGGTTATTGGTGACCAGGCCACTACAAATCAAACGTTTCGATTCGCTTCTTCTCCAGTTTCTCACAATTCATTATTTGCTTCCGAACAATATTTACATAATCAAAGAACTCTTTCTGAAATTAAAGTCAATATTTGATATCACAGCACTGCTTTTGATCAGGAATGCTTTGTTTGTTTCTGTTTACTTATTATGTCTTCCTCACTTCCCTCCTCATGTGTAATATGCTTCCATTGTTCCAGAATTCCTTCACCTTGCCTACCATGTGGACACCACTTTTCATATTTATTTTATCCATAATCTCGTCTCTGGTAATCCTCATTACTTTCGACTTCCTCCAGTTTACTCTCAGTTCATATTATGTGCTCATTTGTATGTTCATTCTGCTCGGCAAGTCTTGCACTTCTCCACACATTCAATGAGGTTAGCAATGTCATCGGCGAATCTTATCGTTGATATTCTTTCAGCCTGTCTTTTAATCTAACTCCTGCCTTTATTTCAATTCATTGCATCTTCGATGTATAGACTAACCAGTAGATAGGAAAGACTGTATCCCTGGCTTAATTCGAGGACTTGTTTCTTGAAATTCCATTCTTGGTTCTTGCAAATATTTTTTTACTAGCGAAATCGGCAATGCTTCGCAGTTGCTAAATATGTATATGAATCGCATATACGTACTAATCTGCACCCTCTCTCTGTGTTCATCTTCTTCTCATCCCACTCTCTATCCACCTCCCGTTCATTCCTCTTTCCCTCCTTCTTCTCCTTCCTCCTCCCTCTGTTCATTTTCTCCTGTCCCCCCCCCCTCCCGTCTCTCTATTTTTTTCTTCCCCTCCTACCCTGACCTGGAGCCTTGTTTACTGTTATTGCAAACGAGACGTCGATTGGGAAGAGACTGGGTAAATCGATAGGGATCGCTAATGTAACGAAACAGGAGAGATCTCTCCAGCTGGATAATTTCTGAGGATAGTCGCTTCAATGGCAGTATTTGTCGTAGTTTTCATCTGTCAACGGGTAGGATTCCAAAGTTTCGGATGATCCAGTTCCATAGTAGTGTTGTAACCATAAGTCAATAAGCTATAACTGCTACTTTCCTCTTTTCTTTTAGTATTGACTGTGATGAAGAAAGGAAAACACACAGTGTTGCGTCTACAACATTCAATTTAAGGGCAACTTTCATGTAAGTAGAAAGACTGTATATCGAGGAAACACTATGTCTAATGTTGTAAATGCCGTGATATCTCTGTTAAAACTGACTGCCAGAAAGAAAACGAAACTGCACATTTTTTTTCTTTCTCGCAGTCGATTTTACCAAAAATCTCTTGCACTTTGTTGTTTACAAAAAATATACACCCCATGTTGTCTCAGTGTTAGTAAAGTATCGTGTAACAATTTGAAGTGAAACGGTCAAGAACATTTCGAGAATTTTTCTAACAACGTTTCCGCTTTACGTGTTACATATATATTTATTTACCATACAGATTTAAAAATATGTAGTCCTGGTATGTCTGAAAGTTTTTAGAGTAACGTGTCAAAATTTGAAAGAAAACGGCGAGGTGCCTTTCGAGCTTTTTGCTGACAATATTTCCCCTTTATGTATTAGATATATATTTATGTAATATATATATTTGAGCAAAACATGCAGTCTATGTCCGAAAGTTTACTAGGATATGGTGTAGAAATTTGCAGCAAATCGGTCAATAGTTGTTCGAGACTGGATAACAGCGCTAAATAACGACTTCTTTTTACATACTACTTGTAGTACCACTATAGGTTTTTATACAGCACAAATATTCAAAAATGTTTGTCATATATCTGTCAGAATGTTTATTAGAGTGCAGAAGTATAGATTCCATATAGCATACATAAATATACTGCGTACACTAAAATTATGGAGTCTATGTCTGTCAAAACTTTTATTAGGTTATCATTTAAGAATGTGAAGTAAGTCGCTCAAGAACTTGCTGGGACTTTTGATAAAAACATTCCCCTTATATATATATATATATATATATATATATACACTTACTTACTTATATATATATATATATATATATATATATATATATATATATATTTGTTTTATACATATGTCTTTTTACACGATACCCTAACAAACGTTCGTACGGAGATGGCTACACGTTTTTCATGTATCTGATATATATCATGTATCTTATATATATCAGATACATGAAAAACGTGTAGCTATCTCCGTACGAACGTTTGTTAGGGTATCGTGTAAAAATCTGAAGTAAAACGGCCAAGAACTTTACGAAATTTTTGATAACAACGTGAAACTACAACTGGTCTTTATATGGTAGTTCAGATTACCCGTCTTTTACAACAGTTTACACCTTTCTCTAACATCTTAAGAAACTCTGCATTGCCGGTCATGATTTATCGGTGGACAAATTTATGAAGGTGTCTTGATTTTCCTTAAACATGGCTTCCGTTATCAACCACAACGTTACAACTACCCTTTTCGTGCCTTACTGGTCTACAATTAACAGAATCTCAGTTACTAAAAATTACGAAGGTGTAATTATAGTTTGGGTAGTGTAATTTTCTTTGCCGTTTTCAGTCTCGACGACTACTATTCGAGAAGGTATAAAGTTCATATATACACGTAGAGATCTTGTCTTGAATACAATCTCCAAACTGTAGTTTCGAAATAGGTCTAAGCCCTTAAAATTTTTGTATTGCTATAGTAATACTCGAAATATAATTACGTCACGAAAAGAGAGGCTGCAGCAGAATAGAACTCAAAAATTCTACAAAGTAGTAGATTGGAACAACCATTGTAAGGTGTCGGATATTTCACTCCATATAAAGAAACAATTAGGAAGTACAACTGCATCCATTACGGATAAAATTCATTCAGTCCATTGTAGCTTTCTAGCCGTGACTATGTGGCAAAAGTGTAAAAATATTATTCCATCAAAGTAGCACCAGTGCAGTTTCCTCGTGGTGGTGCTGTGCGGCTCCCAGTAAGAGACTCTAACCATTCGGGATACTCTTACGGCAGCTGTGATTTATCAGCCGGAGATTACCTGCGAAAGGCGATTGCAAATGCGAGCCGAGCAGAAGCGGGAAATTCACGTTAAAAACGGATATTACCAAGCATCGGTGATATCATTTCCAAAGGAACGAGTTCAACAGATATGTTCTGATATCGTCAAAACGGTCAACTATGGTGAGAGGAGTAATCTTTGACATTAGTTAAATATATTCCAAGGGGTAGTTTGAATTATAACGAATGTGCTTTTCTTTTAAAAGTAATACTTTTAGTTGGGCAATGTCTTTCTCTTGTAAATCAAACTACTGTGTTGTTATTTCTTCATTGCTCTCACACTTTTGACTTACTTCGAAATTATTAGATGGTAAAAAGGAGAATAACAGACTAAAAGTGACTTCAAAGTGACTTGTCTCTATCTGGCAGTAACGAAATAGAAAATTTCAGACAGAATTGAACAGAATATTCAGCTACGAAATCCGATACTCTAAAAAGTATAGTGGTGTCTGAGGTTTCACACGACGACTGATAAACGGCGTATTTTCGGCTTTGCAGTTATGTTGTCTATTCGATATTTATGCGCAACGGAAAACTCAAAAATATTGTGAACCACATGTGTATTTTCGAAAGAATGTGATCATAGATACAAAGGGAGGAAATATTTAAAATACAAGACTTATGAAACAAATATAAGATATCATTACAGTGTAAAATAAATATAAAGCAGTAACTAAGAATCAGAAAAGAAAGAAGCAAAAGGAAAGGTTGCGGAGGAAAGAAGAATGTGGATGGAACAGTGGACCAGAATGATGGAGGAAAATAGTGAAGGTTCAAAAAAGGCGTTATATGGGATGATTAAAAGTGAGAGGAAGAACGGTACTACAGATTATGAATGGTGAACAGAAGTGGACAAGATGCAGAGAATAAGAAAGAACTCAAAAATATATGGAAGGAGTATTTTGAAGAACTCTTGAACCCGAATGGAGCCCTGAACGAGGAGGAGCAAGCCGAAGAGAAAAAAGAGGAGGCACAGCAAATAGAAAAAGACCTTACATGGGGAGAAGTGGAAGAGGCTTTGGGCAAGATGAAGGGAGGGAAGTCACCAGGTCTGGATGAGCTAAGTGTAAAGATGGTGAGAGCAGAAGGAGAGGCGGAGATACTACGGCTATATTGTGTTGAGACAGAAGATGATCCCAGAAAACAAGAAGAAGGGAATAATTGTCCCGATCTTCAAGAAGGGAAATAGAAAAGATTGCAAGAACTATTGGGGCATAACATTGATGAGTCATTGTGCAAAGATTTTTGAGAAAATTTTGTAAGCACGAATACGGGCAAAATTCGAAGGAAGAATGAGAGAAGAGCAACATGGCTTCAGAACAGGAAGGTCCACGGTGGATCTAATTTTTGCTGTAAGACAACTGCAGGAACAGCACTATGAATATGGAATAGAACTACTAATGACCTTTCTGGACATTGAAAAAAGTGTATTATGGTGTACGCAGAAGCAAAGAGGGGAAAGCCCTGGAGAACAGAGGAGTAGCAAAACAGATTATTTGGAGGATAAGAGAAATGTATCATGTAAGTGTGAGTTGTGTGAACGTGGGAGGAGAGAGATCAGCTTGGACTGAACAGAAGAATGGCTTGAGGCAGGGAAGTGCACTTTCGCCATTACTCTTCATTGTAGTGTAGGATGATATAATGAGTACAGTAGCACAAGTAATTGGTGAAAGGAAGATGAAAGCTATGGTGTTTGCAGATGATCTGATGATTTGGGGCAGTAAGGAGGAGGAAGTACAAGAGCAGTTGGAAGTATTGGAACGAACAGTACAAGAATATGGGATGCAATTTAGTATAAGTAAGAGTGAGGTGATTATCATAACAAGAAAGTAGAAGAACAACGTGAATAACAGTTGGTGGGGAACGATTGAGTAGAGTGGAGAGTTTCAAGTACCTAAGAAGCCTGATACAGGAAGATAGAAAAAATGACAGGAAGAGTAGCAGAAGCCTGATATGGAACAAGGATGTACCCAAAATCACTAAAAATGTTATATACCAGTCATACTATGTCCCGATCCTGACATATGCATCAGAAACCTGGGTTACGAAAGGAAGAGAGAAAAGCAAAGTACAAGCTAGTGAGATGAAATTCTTGAGAAACAGTATGGGAGTGACAAAGAAAGACACGTTAAGAAATGAGAGGATGAGAGAGTAAATGAAGGTGGAACCATTGCAGGAGGGGATAGAGAAATCAAGTCTGAGATGGTGTGGACACGTTAAGAGAATGGAGGGGAAGAGGATACCCAGGAGGATACACGAGATGAAACTGGAAGGAAAGAGACCAAGAGGAAGAACGAGAGACAGATGACTGAATGGAGTAGAGGAATGCGTCCAGAAGAAAGGAGAAGACTGGACCAAGGTGAAGACGAAGAGATGGTGGCAGAAGACAAGTGTTGTCTTGCTGCACACCGTGCTCTGTTCCACTGTCGCTTTTTTTCGGTATTTTGTCCTTGAGAAATTCTAGATGTTCTACACGTTCGGTCGTCCATAGGTCATAAGTTACATTATATGAAGGGGTTTCGTATGAAGATGCACTGAAATTTCAACTGGTTCAACCATGTTGAGTTCATATCTCCCATATGATTCGGTGGATTGCTATGTTTAAATATCCACCTTTATTTATTCCTTCTGTGCCGTCCTTCCCCATTTCTGAGTCTCTAATACTCATCTTTACACTGAAACGACATCACCAGATTACGTGTCCTTTGCACCAGTAACGTGGTGAAGGGAATGCCAGACATTCACCTGTAAACTCTTCCACTATAGAATTTTGGAAACTTCACTAGCACAAATAATGGCTGTGGAAGACTCTATTTATATTAAAGCCTCAGCTATTTAATCAGAGGTGAACCGACAATTCGCAATGTGGCGAAATATGCAGGGTAAACCAGAACGCCACCGACACACTTTGAGAGGGAGACTGTTTAGGAATAGGTCCTGAATATTGTAGCGTAAGGCACAAGCTGTCTACAGCGGATCGTTACCGAGTTCTTACATTTCATTTGATTTCTTGCCTAATTTAGCTTTGTACCTGTACCGCACTGAAAATGGTATACACAGTGCAAATATGAGTGGTATGAGTTCTGTTTTGTTTGGGAGCAACATAGTTTCATTCACTCGCGGTACTTGACATAGTAATGCCCACTTAAGTCTATGCTGTCGACGTTCCATTTAGCACAGTTTTGTTCTGTCTCGGGTTTGTTTACTGGAAATGTAAGTTGCACACCAACAGCGATACGCAGCAGTAGGGACAAATTTAGTGATGAACAGTAGGCCTCGTGTGTGGGTTCACTGAATACGCTGAGCTATTCCTGCAGAGACAACAATCTCGTCACTCTAGTTTGGCGTCTGAACGTAGGCAACTACTGAATACTGGATGCATCCGTGTAAATGATTGTCTAGAACAACCAGTTTCAATTATGCTCGAAACACGTCCATGTATGCTGTCCATTCTCATTAATGTGGCCACCCGCGTAACGACATTTGCAGCGCGAGACAAGGAGGAAGAGAGTCGATGAGGATCCAGTCCGAAAGGGATCTGGAGTCACGCTGATCCCAGTTCAGTGACCAGTTGTGATGGATTTGTTGGTTAGGGATCCATGCAGCTATCAGCCCAATCGAGGTAGTGCACAGATTGTGCACTGGGTTTAAATCCAGGGAGTTTGGTGACGAGTGGAGTACGGTTAATACATTCTGGTGGTCTTAGGACCACGCACGTATACCGTGAGCTGTGTGACACGTTACCCTGTTCTGCTGGTAGATGCCATCGTGCCGATGAAGAACAAACAGCATCTGGGGGGGGGGGGGGGGGGGGGACATAGTCCCCAAAGATAAATGCGCACGTCTGTTGATTCATTGTGTCGGCCAGAAGATCACCCAGGGAAAATCACGAAAACCTTCCGGAGATCGTAATGTTCCCTCGTGCTTGCAGGGGGCTTGCTTTTAGACGTTTCATGCTGTAGAGGAAACGGTCATCTGACCAATGGAGCACAAAACGTGATTCATCTGAAGAGGCCGCATGTAGCCACTAAGTGGGCTATCATTTGCGGTAACGGCGTGCAAATTCCAATCTTCGTCAATGTGAACAGCAGTCAGCTTGGAAGCATGAACCAGGTGCCTGCTGCGGAGACCCATACGCAACATCGTTCGCTGAACGGTGATTGATGGGACACTGGTGGTAGCCACTTGGTTCATCTGGGCTTTCAGTTGCTCGTCTGTTCACAACTCCGCAGTCGTGTTTCATCCATGTCGTCTGTAGCGTGTAGCGTATCATACCAGCTGGGTGCCGGTTTTAGATAACGCCATTTTGCCATAAATCGCTCATTTTCCGCATTACGACAATGAGTGCACTGTTTTCGTGTTCCCTTCGACACTTTTTATATGCTCTCCACTGCTAGTGCTGCCACCTGGCGTCTGGGAGGGGTAACTACTCTCTGATATCGAACGTAGGTGGTAGTCACTCTAATGTCTACAGCATATCATGTCGTTTTATGAGATACGAGCTCCAACATCGTAGCACTTCATTTCTGGTGCATGTTTTCACATATCGTAGACACATGGTGTTTCATGGGCTTCACGATGAAACATTCGTATTAATCTTCTGCTGTCGAAGAGAATAGTAGCCCATGTGTGGCATCAGAATGCAGTCAGTCAACTTAATGGTTTGCTGCATGATGAGACGGTATGTCGAGGAGAAAGATGAACCATGGCAATAACAGTTAATGTATGAAGTAGTGCAATCAGCAAACACACTGAGAGATGAAGGAACCGGCTTGGAAGGCGATATCCAACAGACGATACATGAAACATTCGTGTACCATAATTATCCAAAAATCGACTTACAACTTCCAGTAATGGAACGGATTAATACACAGCTGAGGTGATGATTAAAAATACTGTTTAGTTGAGAGTAACTGTCATTTATGTATATCCGGAGTGAACAGTTTGTTACAAGTTTATGTTGCTACACATATCACATGTTTAATCCACATTACGTAACTCTTATCGTCGACAACATGGGTATCCGTTGCTTCTAAGCCAGTCACAGAGTGCCACCATTTTTCTATTGGAACACAACAGCTGTTTCGTATTACATTTTTAAATTTCATGATGGAGTATCAACCACATCATGCTGTTCTTTCAACAATACAGACTACTGTAATTATATTGCCGCCAAACAGCGTAGCCACGCCCAGTCTCAGCTCTGTAACAGTTGATATGCTTCTCACTCGGGACATTTTCAAACAGTGCTGCGGATAGTTCATGGGGCATATATGATTACACAATTCGATGCAATGAATTCAAGTCAAGTCATAATTCATTTCAAATGCGCAGACTTCATCACATTTCATTCATCATTGTTTCGATATGTCATTGCAACACAGAATCAGACAGAGCATCACATGTTCTGTCAGCTAAGTGAATCTGTAAGTCCTATGACTTCAACACAATCATTGAAGTTTGACTACCCTGAATTTCACAAGAGCTCAGATAGCCAAATAAAGAGAATTTAGTTAATACTGTGAAAACATAACATAATTATCTTTCTAGGCATTTTTTATAATGTTGCTTGTGTGAAGTAGTACTGAGTTATGCTCTTGCGTGACTCGAGAAGTCATACGCACAACACTTGGAAAAGGAATTACAAGAGCAGTAGAACATATGTATTCGATCCCACGACCCACTCACAATGATTATTATACAGTAACACCTACCTTGTGTGAAAATCCTTTCCAAGGTATCACAACAGTACAGATCTGCCTAACCTGAAAAAAACGTTAGCACAATTACTATTTCGAAATTCATGTAGATCGTTCCTATTAAGTATAAACCTTGGTCGACATGTTTATAAGTGCAGGTGGGACTACTTCCCTGGATTTGATTTATCCATCATTTGAGAAACTTTAACGTAATTCAGCTATTCCAAGAACAATATAAACTTAAAAATCTAATGAGATGACTGGTAAAATCCTGAAACAAACATGGATTTCAAAAACATACACACAAAAATGCAACTCTATTACGCTACTTTGCTTCAAAGTGAAGTCTCCTTATTTTCAGTCATTTAAAAACGAATGTATATGTACACAGACTAACACATGTGAAAAGAAACCTTCGTTAGATATGTTACCAGTACACCTGAACTGTATTTATACACACTTTGTGTAAGATGCTATTCACAAGCTATAAGATGCTACTTACAAACTACGAAATTGATTTCATCTTTACATACATTTAAAATTCATTAATACTTCTGTCAGTTAGGAAAAATATTTCTTCGGATCCTTGTGGGGATGGAATCCTTTAATTTTGTGACTGTTAGAATAAACTATTAAATAAGCTCCTGGATGTGGCATGTTTACAATTTCAAGTAGTCCTACATACGATGGCAGTAGTTGCCACTTCTTGTCTCCCTTCTTCAACATAAAGGTCGAGGATGATTCCTCAGTAACACCTTGTTCCCAATATCAGACTTCTGAATCTTTATAACCTTATTATCATAATATATCTTCCACTGACAGCTCTTTGCTGTCAAGGTGATCAATGCTGCTCGTATTTTTTTCCTATGAATCATCCTTTCTAATGAGTTGTGGAATCCTTTGCACCCACCTACTACTCTCATTTTTCCTACAAATAAACTCTGCAGAGGCACAGTTCCTTGACGAGTGGGTCAAGTTGTTACATATTTCTTCAGTCGTCCGGATGTAGTGTATTCACACAGTTTGTCTGTTGTAACTTTTCTTCTGTATAAATTCACGAAGCTTCCATACCATTGAATTTGCTTCCAGGTGGTAGTATGAAGTCATACCTGCTTAATTTATTTCATTGTAAAAAAATTCTCGAGAGATATCAGGTAAAGTTGGTAGAATTATCAATAACAAAACAAGTGGTTTACCTACGTGAGGAACGTAGTCTTCCACTAGGTCTCTGCTCATCTATTTCCGCGTCACAGTTTCCATTGGATAGATTTTCATGCACTTAGTGAAAAGATTGTAGGATGATGCTGCATATTTCACAGACTACAGATATTGGTACAATACAATCTGCAGTGATTACTTTGGTAAAATCGAGTTTAACACCTCTTTACTGCCCTGGTTGGGAGGTCTGACTTTTTGACAAAGACAACAAGTTCTTAATAATTTCTGTACGCTCCTCCTTAGATATGGAACACGAGAATAGCCATATATATCACTTGCACATTTTATCACTCCATAGTGATTCCTGGTGTGATGCGAGTGCCATATCAATCTACCCTCATATTATGCTGTATTGCAGACAGACAAGTGTTCAGAATGATGGAAGTACACAACTCTGTGTACTGTACATGATGAAGACATCTTGTTATATTGATTTTGCGTTAGTTCTTAACACCGTGCCAGCGAGGATCGTAAGTGATATTTTCTGTGCACATTACCCTCCATGAGCAAAATCTTTAATGCAGACAATTGATCTTCTTCTTCCACAACTTCATTTAATCCTTCTGGTAATGATGAGACAGCATCAGCTAAGATATTATCACTTCCCTTCATGCAAACAATTTCAAAAATATATTCTTGTAAAATGAAAGGCCATCTTGCAGATGTCGGATGTAGCAGTTTACATGCGTAGTGCCTAATGGTCGCAATGGCCTTTAGTATGCTTTTCCGCTAGGTAATAACGAAATTTTTTGAAAGACCACACCACCGCAAGTGCCTCCGTTCTGTGGTGGTGTAAGTTCGATCACAGTCCGATAGATCCTACTTGCAAAGGCAGTTGCGCTAAAGGTCTGTTTTCGTTCTGTATCCTTCACTTTGAATAGTCATGAATCTAATCCGATAGCTGATGCAACAGTTAATAATCCAAACTCAAAGGGCATGTCAGAACGGTGTAGCAATTTTGAATCCACGAGTGCTAACTTAATATTATCAATGGCAAGTTGGCAGATGAGAGAACAGTGCTAAGGTAGATCCTTCCTCAACAGATTAAGTAGTAGTTATGCATCTGAACTCAGAGAAGGAAAATTTGTCATAGCACTAATCTTCTCGTTAACAAGTAGGATTCCCTTTGACGTAATTAAGTGACCCAGAAAGGGTATTTGTGGGTGCACAGTCTTTTCCAGGTTTACTGTTACTCCTGACTGTAAAAACCTCTCTAACACATTCTGCAACAATGATACGTGTATATGGCATACCTGAGATGCGATTAACAAGACATCAAGGAACAGAGTAACTCGGTGACGTAGTTTGTGTCAAAGAACTGTATCCAAAGCTGTGATATATACACTAGCATTTACATATAGTCCAAAAGAAAAAAAAAACAACCTCTGAACTGATATTTTCTCCCCGAGTAAATAACCGCTTTATATGTTCTCCATGCTTGGTCAAAAGAAACTTGCCTGTAATATTCGCACAAATCAAGAGCTGTCAAATAATTAACGTCTTGAAAGTACTGATATAATGCTTCTATAATTTGTGGTCAGCTTTAAACTGGAACGATCAGTATATTTTTCCTGCATGTCTCACACTCCGTCCTGATTTAGGCACTACAAACAGTGGATTGTAATAAGGACTATCAGATAGTTTCATTACTTCCCATTTAAGCATCCTTTTAGTTACGTGGTCGGTGGCTGATTTTCTTGTCTAGGGGACTAAGGATGAACTGAGGTAAAAGATTCTGTGGGGTACAGTGTTCAAGTGGTGTGAGTAACCTTGTAAATGCCAGGTCTATCTTCAAAAACTCTTGCACATAGCATTAATAGTTCAAGCAATACAAATAGCTAGGATTTCATCAACAAATTTATGTCACAGGTCTTGGACTTAATTTCTTCCTGTATTGATGAAATACTTTCTGTTACATGCAGCTGTCTTCGAAATCTGTTATTATCCCTAAGCATCTACCTCATTGTTATCCCCTGAGAATATTAGCCAGGGATTCGCTCTTTATTAACACATTCATGAAAACTTGGACAACGTTAACAGTAAAGTGGTACTTGTCCGAAGGAAAATCGAATACTGCATCCCTTTCCCTTAAGAGACTGTTCTGTGTGACTAGGAATTCTACATTTCCTAGCTTTATGTTGAGTCATGTCTGCGGTCTTAGATTCCATATCACGTCGCATCTGCTCTAATGATTCGACACTTAGTTATAGGAAGTAGCTCAAGTATTCTTTCAGACAGTGCAGTCGATATCATATTAACAGTTGAGACTGTGTTTGAGACCTCTGTAACTGTTTTTACTTCCACTTTTGCGTCTACGGCAGACTGAGACACAGCAAAGGTATCCAAAGTTATTATTCAAGCCTCGATTAACATCTTGTGACAAATCTTCCTGAATATCAGCTCCATCGTTCCCCATCCATGACCGACATTTGACGGTAAATATATCCTCACGTCTGTGGTTACTGGGTTTTGGTTCCGCCAATCAGTGTTACTTGACTGCAGCTGTTGACTACTTTGCCACCGACTGTTGCTATCTGAAAACTGATAGTCCAGATTGTCACCCTTGCCTCTTACACTTGTACGTATCTGTTATGATGGTTACTATTATTTCGATATTTGCTATTTCTGTTGTTACTCTTGTGACGCTTATTCGCTGTGATTTGGAAGGCGCCATTTCTTGGTCCACGATTGTTTCCACTACCGCTGATATTTTGATCATGTTGTGCACCTGATACATCTGCCAGATTAACGACCTGTGGCAGTCTTGGTTCGCAACTTTACGCATTACGTCGATTGATTCAAGGACAGACACATACTCTGCAAGATCCGATCAGATACATGTATCAATTTTTCGTGCGTTTCTTCTGGTAAAATTCGCAGTATATCGTGATTTGATGTCGCTTCATCCCGATAGCTAGCTTTATTGACATATTCCCCTAAATATTTTTGCAAACCAGCTTCTCTGAAACGGAAAGGTTTGGGACTGAAGACATCCGTCCTTAGTCTTTTTTATACTTCGTTGGGCTAGTGCTAAGCTAAAAATGTCCTTTAGAGTTCTTTGTAGTTTGCACATGAGTCAGTGGTTTCCACAGCACAAAGCACAGCCATTTGACTGCATCCATTGATGTAACATATCTTCTGGGTTTCACTCCAAGAATGTGAGAGTGCACCTCTAAAAGCTCGAATGAAGGCAACAGGGTGTACACATCTTTATTTGGTGAGAACGCTTGAAACTGCATATGCTTTGCTCTGTCAACGTAGTGGTGTATTTTGTCGACATCACCCATGCAAATGTGATGTTGTTCAGAAGTCTGCATCTAATTCAAATTTCTTATTTTGTGGATTCTATCACAATGTAGTAAGTACTTGCATCTGCTCACATTCTTTCGGTATAGACTGATCGTCGTAAATTGCTTGCCTACTGTTAAAAAGTTCCTTAAACCTGCTTTCGTCATATTCGCTAATATTAGCTCGCCACGGCACAAATATCTCCTATCTAATCTTCAGTCCAGTGAACCCCATACGCAAGTTCTTCGGCTACACTGTCCCTCTTGGAAGTCGCTGTAGACATGCTAGTTTCTAATTCGACATCTTTGTACAAGAAACTGCTCATTTATCTTCTCTTCTTCTTCCAGAGATATGTTGGTCACACGTTACGACAACTGTTTTACGGGTTCCCAAAGTGTTTCCTGGTTTTATTTTATCTCAGCTACCTCATTAGTTAAACATCTGATTCCTTCAGATAAATGCTGATCAGATTATTTCAAATGAGATACCTCATTAGCTAATGATACTTGTTGATCTATTAAATCCTGCTTTTCCGACATTTCGTCCCATTTCTTTGACATCACTTCCTGCTTCTGAGTAAGAACGCCCACCTGATGAGAAATTGCAGCCGAAGTTCCGCCAATTTTATCCATTCTACGAAATGTTCATACAGCGGCCTCATTATTTCCACAATTTGGTGCACATTACTTTCGTCTTTATTTTGCTGTCTGATTTGGTGTTGCATCTTAATCTTAACCTATAAACTAAGGAAAAACAGAAAAACTCCTACAATAACTATTAAGAGAATAATAACAGTCCCAAAATACGCTTCTGTTATTTAAATATAATAATAATATAGTTGAAATGTGATAACTAAGAACAAACAATATCACATCACTTATTAGTATGTTACATTACAAGAGCAGTTCTCTGCTGTAAAATTCTAAATACATCTACATTATTGAAGAACGGAAAGTGCCAACTTTAGAATGAATTCTCAAAGTCTTAAACGCCCTTCGTTCAAGCGAAATGTAAAAGGGAACATGCAACAACGTACGCCCATTCCAGCCTCATTACTTTCCTGGTCCTCCACTCACTGTACAGACTATGAAACAGAGGAACAAATAAGAGTTCTAATACACTTTACATGAATATACGAAGAACAATTTTATGACAATTATCCTACAAATTAATTCTTTACACGTTCTCTAACTTAGTCGACAGTAAGGAATACTTCTGTATTCTTTATGTGGCCGGACCGTGTATAAGAATTTTCGAACAGCAAAGCGACCAGTTATTCTAGTGACCTATTCAGCAGCGGTACATGTCACCTAAAATTTACGCCGTGGTGGCAGACTTCTTGCGCGACTTTGTGTCGCACCTTAAAAAATAATGATGCTGGATTTCAAAAATAAATGGCTGCGATAGCGGTTCAATCTCGGACCGATGTCGCTATGTTGTACACCACTTCGGCTGTCAACCATTCCCGCCGCAAAAAAGTCAGTGATCGGTATCTAAAGTTGAAAAGGGGCTTATTTGCTAGACCAAACTAAGTACACATACTGCATTGGAGACTACACGCCCTGTTAAACTGCAGTGAGAACGGAGTTCTACTTCCATTACATAGGTGTCTGTACACGGCAATTTCATGTGGTCGGAAGGGTGACAAATTACACAAGTATGCAAGTCATGAGACCGCAGTTAAGCATTTATTGAGCATTTGTCGTCTCCCGGTTATATTCTAATCGAGACAGTGACGACATAGAATTCACGACACCTGATGAAGTATTCGTCATTCTGAAATATTTGCTTATCAATAGTGCATCAGCTTTGACTGTACATTCTAAACACGTAACAAAAGTTCCTCAGATGTCTAAGTCAGTACTCGTTATTAATTTATCCAAAGATGAGAGCAGAGGGAAGGCAAGTGTCGACTACAGCCGAATGTCGAAATACTGAAAACACGCGTTTTGCGGTATTCTTACAGTATGTCAAAAGTAAGAAATGCGAGACGCAGAAGTACGAGGAGCGAGGTGAAGATGGAAGATGCTTCATAGAATGTCGAGTTGGTAGACTACCATTTAAGTTGGCTGCAAAAGGGTGAAACGCCACTACAAACAGGAACTGACTTCATGTACATCTACATCTATATGATTACTTTGCTATTCACAATAAAGTGCATGGCAGAGGGTTCAATGAACCACCTTCAAGCTGCCTCTCTAGCGTTCCACTCTCGAACGGCGTGCGGGAAAAACGAGCACTTAAATTTTCTGTGCGAGCTCTGATTTATCTTATTCTATCGTGATGATCATTTCTCCGTATGTAGGTGGATGCCAACAGAATGTTTTCGCAGTCGGAGGAGAAAACTGGTGATTGAAATTTCATGAGAAGATCCCGTCGCAACGAAAAAACGCCTTTGTTTTAATGGCTGCCACTCCAATTCACGTATCATGTCTGTGGCACTATCTCCCCTATTTTCCGATATTAGAAAACGAGAAACCCTTCTTTTTTACTTTTTCGATGTCATCCGTCAGTCCCACCTGATGCGGATCCCACACAGCACAGCAATACTTCAGAATAGGGCGGACAAGCGCTGTGTAACCAGCAGTCTCTTTGGTAGATATGTTGCACCTTCTCAATGTTCTGCCAATGAATCACAGTCTTTGGTTTGCTCTACCCACAACGTTATCTATGTGATCCCTCCAATTTAGGTTATTAGTAATTGTAATCCCTAAGTATTTAGTTGAATTTACAGCCTTTAGATTTGTGTGACTTATCGCGCAATCGAAATTTAGTGGATATCCTTCAGTACTCATGTGAATACCTTCACACTTTTCTTTATTCAGGGTCAATTGCTAATTTTTGCACCGTACGTATATTTTACCTAAATCATTTTGCAATCCGCTTTGGTCATCTGACGACTTTACAAGACGGTAAATGACACCATCATCTGCAAACAATCTAAGAGGGTTACTCAGATTGTCTCCTACGTCGTTAATATAGATCAGGAACAATAGAGGGCCTATAACACTTCCTTGGAGAACGCCGGATATTACTTCTGTTTTACTCGATGACTTTCCGTCTATTACTACGAACTGTGAGCTTTGTGACAGGAAATCACGAATCCAATCGCACTACTGAGGCGATATTCCATGGGCACGTAGTTTGGTTAGAAGACGCTTGTGAGGAACGGTGTCGAGAGCTTTCTGGAAATTTCAAAATATGGAATCAATTTGACATCATCCGTCGATAGTACTCATTACCTCGTAAGTATAAAGAGCTAGTTGTGTTTCGAAAGAACGATATTTCCTGAAACCGTGCTGAATATGTGTCAATAAATCATTTTCTTCGAGGTACTTCATAATGTTCGAATACAGTGTGTGTTCCGAAACACTACTGCAAATCAACGTTAGTGATATGGGTCTGTAATTCAACGGATTACTGCTTGTGGGTATTGGTGTGAATTGAGCAATTTTCCAGCCTTTAGGTACGGATCTTTCTGTGAGCGAGCGCTTGTATATAATTGCTAAATACGGAGCTATTTTATCAGCATACTCTGAGAGGAACCTGACTGGTATACAATCTAAACCAGGAGCCTTGCCTTTATTAAGTGATTTAAGTTGATTTGCGTCACCGAGAATTCCTACTTCTATGTTCTTCATCCAGGCAGTTGTTTTTGATTGCAATTCAGGAATATTTACTTCGTCTTCTTTGGTGAAGGAGTTTCGGAAAACCGTATTTAATAACTCTGCTTTAGTTGCACTATCATCAGTGTTTTCACCGTTGTTATCGTGCAGCGAAGGTGTTGATTGGGTCTTGCCACTAGTGTGCTTTATGTATGACCAGAGTCTCTTTGAGTTTTCTGCCAGATTTTGAAACAGAGTTTCGTTATGGAAGTTATTGAAAGCATCTCGCATTGAAGTACATTTCGAACTCCTGCAAAACTTTGTCAGGCTTGGGGGATTTTGCGTTCTTTTAAATTTGGCATGCCTTTTTCACTGCTTCTGCAACAGCGATATGACCCGTTTTGTGTACCATGGGGGATCAGTGCCATCTTTCAATTGCTGTCGATACTATCTCTTTGAAATCATTTCACAACTTTTCTGTGCTTACATGACCAGATCGGAAGGAGTGTAGACCCCCTCTTAAAACGGCGTTTAGAGCATTTTTATCAGTTTTTTTAAAACAGGTACCCTTTGCGTTTCTTTTTGATGGTTATAGGTGTTACGGTATTCAGCCTAGCAGCAACTGCCTTGTGGTCGCTAAATCCTATATTCTCTATTTGTTCAGAATTATTTGTTACTAAGAGGTCAAATACGCTTTCACGACAATTTACGCGTCGAGAGGACTCACGAACTAATTGTTCAAAGTAATTTTCCGAGAAAGCATTCAGTACAATATCGGATTACGTTTTATGCCTGCCGCCAGCCTTAAACGTATAATTTTTCCAGCATATCAAGGGTTGATTGAAGTCACCACTGAATGAAATTATGTCTACATTCGCGCGCACCTATATATGTACGTTTGTGTGTGTGTGTGTGTGTGTGTGTGTGTGTGTGTGTGTGTGTATTCGTATGTGACCTATATGTCTGGATGAGAGAGGAGACTTGGAGTGTTGAGAAAGGAAGGGAGGAATGGTAGAGTAGCGCTGGAGACCGGTTGGAATGTTGCCTGGCGACGGTGTTTATCGCGTGGTTCCTGGCGTCCTTCGTCACTACGGTAGAATACATTTCCCTCGCACTCGGTTGACTCAGTCCAATCGCAAGTCGCGAACGCTACTCAACGGCACTTTATCTCAAAACAGACTGTCTAAAAAATGGTTCAAATTGCTCTGAGCACTATGGGACTTAACTTCTGAGGTCATCAGTTCCCTAGAACAACTTAAACCTAACTAACATAAGGAAATCACACACATCCATGCCCGAGGTAGGATTCGAATCTGCGACCGTAGCGGTCGCGCGGTTCCAGACTGTAGCGCCTAGAACCGAGACTGTCTAAAAATACCACTCAGTAACTGCTGGCTCAACTGAAAGCATACCTTATCTTCAGACAGACCGGGACATCCACTCTTACGGTATATTTTTGAAGTATGATTAAATTCTTCAGTTGGATTTATAGGTCTTGCTTTACTATTTACTGATTTCGGCGCCCAAAGATACTATCTGTATGCCCCTATGCTACCTCCATTCCTTTACGAACTTCTCGCTTTGTGTACAGTGCATATTATGTGAAGTTTTGCTTCGTGGCCAGCGAAGATGCAGAAGTGACTGCAGTGAGTTAGCTCTGCGCTCTCTGGAACGAGCGACGCTTACTCCATACCATATCAATATGAACTTGAGAGATTTCCTACATATTACTTCTACTTGATATTACGTACAGTCTAGAAAGGATTGTATACCACTATTTTAGTTAAGTGTCACTGCTTGACGCAATTAACCGAATAGTTGTAATTTATCAGAGTACCTCCGGTGTGAGACAAGAATCCACTCATTGCGTTAAAACATAATAAAGCTGTAAACTATGGAAATTCTAGAAACATATAGTTATCCATATCAGTGAACGCACGCTCAGCGAATACCTCGATACTTACTAATTCCTATTTCATGTACCACGAACCTCCTGTACGTAAGATACAGGGAAGAGTGATGGCTTACGTATCAGTCGAATTGTGCAACATGGTCTTTGCTATTTACGTAACCCCTTAAGAAAGGGAATTGCATATTAGAGTATAGCATAATCAGAATAGTCAAGCAACCTCCATGCACATTACGCGAACTCCCTTGTTCTTAGATCAGCTGCAGCATTTCACGGCAGAGTAAAAGTCATTCACCGATAAATGATCTGAGCAAAGCTCCTCAGGTGTTTTGGCAGATCTGTCATGCAGCGTTGGAGTTTGCTGGACTACAAAAGCTAACGACGTCAACATTTGTTTGATTATTAACAGGAAGATTCAGTACCAGGAAGATGATGGAGACATTGAAATACTTTTCTGCAAAAGGAGGAATCTGATTACAGTTAACAGCATTATTTATCCAATTTCATCTAGTTCGTGTCTGATAGACTACAAACGTAAATGTCAGCTGCACCAGCAACCTTTACAGACACTCCATAGTTCTTTAGTTACCACCTAGCATTCAGTGACGTAGATATTGTTTAAATATTCCGGTTAGGTGTAGATAAGCGGCGACTGTGGTGGGACTCTAACCTGCAATCTTAGGATATTTTTCAGCATATCCTGACGCTAAAGGATATACATTATGTATATAGGCATTTCCTTACCAAACGCTTTGCCACAGCTATTATGTAATTTCTGGGTCCCTGCAGAAGGTTGTTGACGACGGAATTAAGAGAATTTAGGAGTTGGACAAGGTTAAAGGGCTATACTCTCATCAAGATTTAAGTAAATATTGTTCATGAGTGGAAGATAGTGACTCCAATTTCAGGGATCTTCAGTTGTTAATGTTCGATGAATGATAGTTACATGTTATTTAAGTACTACTAGTATATGGTTTAGCCAAGGGTGTGCTAATTGAGCAAAATTTGGGTTTTTTTATTTACAGTATTTTTTATTTACAGTACAGATTTTATCATTATTTCACTACTCAGTTTTTTTTCAGAATGTTACGACTTATATGGGTACTTTTATAGATTGTATCCCCCAGTTTGTCTTGTGTACAGGACTTCTTGAAATTTTGTATTGTTTTTTGAACAGCTGACTGAATTTTTGTTTTCAATTTTAATTATAAAAGGTCAGTCAGTTGACCAAATCCAGTTTTAAAACTTTTGTTCACGTTCACAATTACTGATTAGTCTGGGATTTTGTGGTTTAATTACATGTGACTGAGTTGAAATATGTGGATGAAGAAGTAAAGGTAGTGTTTAAAACATGAGATGGAATGAGTCAGCATCTTTCCTCAGTTGATGTGTAGGGTGTGAGGTACGGGCGAACTGTGGCGTCCTGAAAACTTCGCGGCCACCGCCCGGCTAGCCGGGGCTCGGCAGGCCGGCCGCATGGTGCCGGACATCAGCCGTTGCAAGAGGGTTAGCCCCAGCACATGCGCCATCGGCCACGTGGCTGGCAATTCCATGGTGACGCTGCGTAGATGAAGGAGACACGCCAGGAGTGTTAAAGATGGCGGACTTTGTCGAACCTTAATGGCAGACATTTCACAGTTCGTATAGAAATTAATAGTAGCCAGATAAATCATGATACCTCAAAAAAGAAACATGTACATTACTATTATTTGCACGACGATTCTGATGGTGTAATCAGATTTTCAACATCTTTATTACTTTAAAGTTCAGTATCTGACAGTAAAATAACACAAGTAACATCCAGCACCGAATTTCCAAAATCTAAACGGTTCATCAGGTTTCTTCGATATACATGTCTTTAGAAAGCTCTTAGTGTAAACCTAAATTGATATGAATTTCAGGCATGTAACTTGAATAGTACAGGATTTATTAGAGGTCAAAGTGGAAGATTACTGTCTATCGCGTTAGGTCATTAGTACTCCGCATTTACAGGAAAAACCGTAGCAGAATGCTTATAAACATATTTATTCAACTATATCTTTGTTTATATCCGATATATACTATTCATGAACAAGTTGGTTAAATATTTACTGTGTTTTAGATAGCACTGAGACAATAGGCTACTGGCCTACCTTTTGTTACTATTCCTTCGATAAATGTTTATTTTAATTGTTTAGGTATTTAATAATGTGTGTTAGAGCGTGTTTTTGGTCCAGCCATAGGAATAGCCATTTAGTTTCAAGTTATTTAAATGTAAATCCAGTATTTGGTATGTGTTTCATTGTGTTTGTGTGGGTGCATTGGCTTGAAGACATGGCGCGAGCACTCTAGCCACTCACAGTGCTCCTGAATGGGGAGACTCGATGGAAGGGGGAGAAGAGTGCTGGTGAGGACAGCACGGGACACAGGGACAGTCACACAGGGCAAGAGAGGTGTTGGACGCGACTGCGCGACGGACGCACAGTCGCGGGAAGGACTTGGAGAGTGGAGCGGTTTATGCGTGGTCGCGGCAGATAGAAATAATTCTGAGTGCCGACTTGTGCACTTGTGAGATTTCCGTGGCTTCTACAGTGAGAGCGTAGTTGGCGTTTAGAAGTGAATGTCCTGCAAGCTATGTTGTTGTCCATAGCTAATTACGTGCACTAGGAATCTATTGTTTCCCTGTCATTGAACTTATATTTTATGTAATTGCTGGACCATCGATACCACTAAGTGTTTTGCAGAAATATACCGCATTCTCAAAAGTGCTTGTGCTATCGTACTCATCATTTAAAGTCGTTAAGTTAGTACCTGCAGATTTTTTATTTATTGCAATCTTTCATTTATAACCGTCTATATTACGTTCAAAATTCGCAACTGCCGAGTGATAGGAATTTCGACCAATCGATTCATGTGTGTATTCTTATCGTATACTGTAGCCTCAGCAGTATTTGGCCTTTAATGCGAAATTACGTATCCCAGACCCAAGATAACGAAACCAGCAAAGAATTTTAATATTTCAGCTCAGAGTCGGAGGCCGCATAATAATTTGAAAGTCTGCAATCTGGGGCTCATCTGGGATTTGTGCCCTGCAAAGTGGTAATTCATTTGGTCTCTGTCATTCTGCGTACTATGCGAAGTGTAAAAACCTTTGCAAAACCAGTAGAGATATATGCAGAGTGAGCCTCTCTCAAAACATAGTGTGAGATCGGTTTTTTTTCTCGCTAGTAGGTTTCTGGAAGCAGTGAAATTATGCAGTAATTTTCACCATTAACGCATGCTATGGATAGAGGTCTTAATCTATCACGTTAAAGGCAATTTGCGTGGGGTCTCAGAGTCTAAATAAGTTGAGTGCAGGGAACAGTAGTGGTTAGCACGTTTAACGGACAGCGGTATCTGAGACGGTTGGAACACGCGGTAACCGGCAGGAGCTACAACTACATCAGGCGACTTCTTGAGTGGCAGACGCAGACCAACAGCAGTACGATGGCAGCTTTTTTGAGTGCTCCAGGGCAGCCTTCAGTGTCGACTTCCACTACAACCAACGGCATCACCAAGGCAGAGCGAACCATCTCAGATCAGATAAGTACTTGCGCAAATAGAGAGATTGTGTTCGTTTCTGAAGTTCAAACTCCACTTATAGACCTTGAGGATATAAAGCAGTCACTTAGTATGTGTAATTGTGAAAACGGAAGTGAGCCGGTTAGTCCAAAATCAGAACACGAAAGTGTAAGTATTAGGAATTCAGGTAAGTGGAATGAATGTAGGAGAGATATGATGCATCAGATACTGCAAGTGATCCAGGAATTGGGAAATAGTATGAATAAAATGGCAAATACTATCAGTACAATTCAAACAGTTACGGACACAATTCGGACTGTCAGGGGTACAATGCGAACTGAAATAGGTCCTGCAGTGAACGAGGAAGTTGAAAAATTATGGGTAACCTTGAAAAAGCAATTGATGATAAATTAAAATGTTTCTCAGTGGATATGGGGAAAATTACAGACGAAGTTGTAATAGTAAAATCTAAAATCGAATCAGTGGAAATAGATCCTGGGGAAAAAACGGATAAGATACAGACGGAACTTGGGGGCAAGGTAAACGACTGTATAAAAGCGCATCATGCTCATAAAAGCAATATAAATTTTTCAAATAGTGACATTGCCAATCGTGTAGGTGAAGGAGAGAAGGAAGTGAGCAAAATTAAAAATAAAATAGAGTATTGTATCACTAGTGAAAATTAATTTAAAAACCAAATGCCACAGATAAAATGTGATTTAAATTCGTTAGCCACCTAACAGACTACAGTGGTTTTAAGTATACCTTGGGCAAATACCGGATCTGTGAAATGTTAAACAGATGATGGAAGATATCACCCAGTAAATTGCTTGGTTGCGTGTAGGGACGCTTTTGTTCACGGCATGTCGGACAAAGCGAAAATAAAATACGCTTATCCTAAGGACAAACACACACACCCATGCCCGAGGGAGGACTCGAACCTCCGCCGGGACCACCCGCACAGTCCATGACTGCAGCGCCTTAGACCGCTCAGCTAATCCTGTTTAATAATACCTTAAACGACATTTGGAGGGAGACCCACAGTCTTGGCAAATGTTAAATGTAGTTCGTGCGAATCGTACGAAGAGTTCAAAAATGTTCAAATGTGTGTGAAATCTTATGGGACTTAACTGCTAAGGTCATCAGTCCCTAAGTTTATCCACTACTTAACCTAAATTATCCTAAGGACAAACTCAAACACGCATGCCCGAGGGAGGACTCGAACCTCCGCCGGGACCAGCCGCACAGTCCATGACTGGAGCACCCTAGACCGCTCGCTAATCCTGCGCGACACGAATAGTTCGAAAAGTGTTTTTTGAATAAATTTTGGAGCGAGGAAAAACAGATTCGGATCCAAAATGAATTTTTAAACGGGCCAAGTTACAGCTACGGTAATGGGACGATGAGAGATTTTTGCAAGTGTGAACTTCTCCGGCTTATGCACATGAAAAATCCGATGGGGGTTTTAATGGAAATCACCACATTAAAAAGGAGATTACCCAAATATTTCCAGTGGGATCTTGTCCATAGCCCATGTGAATCCGTGGACGAATTTTTAGAATTTGTAGAACAATTAAATAGGGCTTTGAGGTTCAAACCTCAGAGCAAACCGGGTGGTAGTTATCAAAATGGGAATCCAAATAATCACCACCAAGATAATAATTGTGATATAAATGAAAGGAATTCTCAGGGAGACCGTAGCTGTAGTGAGCAGAATGGTCGGAGAACGAACAGGAGTGATAACCTCCGCGAATGGGATCCAAGTAAAGAAATCCGATTTGACGGGGGAAATTCGCGCGAAGTTCAATCGCGTAACAATTGGTCAGGAAACTGATGTTCGCCACATCTCAGGTCCGGGGATGGTGATCTTAACAGGCGATGAAAAGGACTGGAGATCATGGTAGAAATGTTGATAGGTTTGGAGAACAACAAATAATTAATATGGAGTATGTTAAAGAGGAAGGCTATATAGGTGGCTCTTTCAATAAAAGCAGGCGCGAACGACGGAAGCATAGATTTGTGAGAGGTTTAAGTAAAAGTAATGTGAATAAATTTGAGGGGAATGATGTAAGTTATGAATGTGCAATGAATGAGTGTGTGAATGGTGATGATGAGAAAGATTCAGTGGTTCAAAAAGAAGTTAAAAACGAGAAGAATTTTGTGAAAGCAAATTGTGTTGACAGTTCTGAAGAGGTATTAACAAATAGTAGCAATCTCAGTAAGGAAGATGTTGCAGTAGCAAATATTTGTGAGTCGGCGAAAAGCGTCGATGTTAGTGAAGGCGGCGTAGCTTTGGTCTTGCCAGCTGCAAGTGAGGGTGATTGTGTTTCGGTGGAAATTGCCAACATTACTAAGGGAGGCTTTGCATACGTCTCGCCAGCAGTTGAAGTTAAAAACGTATCTGCGGAGGTACATGATTTCTGTTTAAAGGAACAGAGTAATGGTAATTTATGTAATGATGTAAAAGCTACTGGTATTGATACTCCGGAGGAAGAAATTTACGAGTTTCTAGTCACGAATGAAGGGGAAAAGAGACTTATTGATGACTGTGTGAATCTAAGACGTTTGTCAGAGTGTGAAAGTGAGAATGAATGTAAAATAGGATCGGGGTTAATTTGGAGGAAAGGTCTGTAGAAATGGCAGTGTGTGCTGATTTTTGTCCGATCACAGTGGAATGTAGCAAGTCTGTAAGTCCCAAAATTGTACGACAAAGAAGGAGCAATTTGTGTAATGTAGCGGCGGAGGATAAAGTTGTGTACGATTCACCTAAACTTAATTTGTCGACGGAGGAAAGTAAGGTTCCTGATGTGAATTTATGTAGTGGTTTATATGGAGTAACAGCAGATAAGGTTGCTGATATGAGCATTTATGATGATGATGGCTTAGGCATCTTTGTGTTATTTCAGGAAGATAAATAGTTGAACGGTGAATTGATGTGTAATTTGGTTGAAGCTGCAAATGTCGATATTTTGGAGGGAAGAAAAGATAAAAGATGTGCATGGTGTGGGTAGTGAATCGGCGAAAGGTGTGGAAGAACTAACAGAGAGTTTAGTGACGGCTGAAGTAAATAGTGTGGATGGCGATAGTTTGTGTAATGAAGTTCGTACGGATTGGTGTATGAAGCGGGAGTGTGATTTTAGTGTGACTCATTGGCGTTGGTACAGTAGAACGTTATGGTCGTTACTGCCGCATATGTGGAAACAAGAGAAGTTTAAAATTGATAGAGATTTAGAAAAGGGAAGGAATGAATTTGGGTCGAAAGAAATGTTTAATGATATATTTTGGGATTAACCTGAGATTGAGGGATGGATAGGACAAGATGTGTGTACGCTAGAATTTGAAGAGAAGAGACGAGACCTAGAAAATGATGTATTAAGGGAGAAATATTTAGAACGAAAGAAAATGGTAAATGTACAGCCAATTATTGAAATGAAACTTGCCAAAGATATGGTAGATGCACTTCTGGATTCACGTAGTAATGTGTCAGTGATGTCAGAAAGTTTTATGATCATGATCAAAAATAGGAAACTAGTAATCTTCCCAGTCATTGGCGTTTAGGTTAAAACGACAGTTGGTGGTATGAGTAAACTAATAAGACAACAAATACCTTTAGAATTGAAATGTGAAGAAAGTAAATTCGAGATAGAATGTTTTGTAGTGAGTGGTCTAGTAAAGGAGGTACTTTTAGGTACTGACTTCCTGTACAAATACAATACTTCGCTTAATTGTGTAGGGAAATGCCTAGAGCTTGAATTTCAGAATTAAAAACGGCAAGTAAAATTTAAAAGACTTTGAACAGTGAAAATCAGTTTGCTCATACCATAGTTACTGAGAGTTGGAGTGAAGAAGTCGATATGTAGAATTAAGGAATTGATTGATGCAGTCCAGAGTATGTAGAGAAAGAGAGAAAGGGGAGAAATGAAAGTTGTGCTAATTTTTAATTAGTTGTAGTAATTTTGGAGGGATAATTTATATGTCTATTTGGGGGTTTACTTGTAATTAGTAAGTTTATTGTGGCACTGTACGTGTGCAAAAGGGCGAAGTTTAGGCACTGTGGGTGCGTGGAGGCCAGTGATCTAGTGGATTTAAGGGAAACATGTATTGAGTTATGCTTTGTATAAAAGTGCAGCAAGGAATTTAACGGTCAATTTGAAGGGTATTATAATTGTAATTGTATGTGCAAGCAATTTTGGTGCGTGCAGGTAAGAAGGTTGATTAAAGTCAATTAAATAGAACTTATGGGAATTACAGCTTACGTGACTCAGTCTTTTGCCTTGTGACTTTGTTCCTATAGTATCGTTTTCAGCTGGAGGGAATCTTTACCAGGATCCTGGTTGGTTTTGGGAAATGGAGTGTTGATGGGTTTCTACTTTTGGTTTCCGTTGTAAACAGATTTGTCACGATAAGCAGTGGAGCTCGAAATTCAGAGGCAGACACGATTTCTGCGAGGCACTTGGTCAAAAAACTGATGTGAGTTGATCAATACTTAGTGCTAAAATCCGTGTGAACGTGTGTAGTGCGACGGAAAAAATTAGCGCAAGAAGGAGCCTTAATGCTAAGTCAGTGCCACAAGAAGTGCTTACAAAGTCGAACATAAGTGAAAGTACCATTCAAAATTTTATTTCTTGTCCCAAAATTCATGATGCATAACTGAAATACAGGTATTTAATTAGTATGACGTTTAGTTCATAATTTTAAGTTATTTCGAAATTCATGCTGCTCCCACCCCACTGCAAAGATCTTTGTAAACACTATTGGCCTTGCGTTTTAATCATTTAATTCTGTTCTTTGTAATTTGTTTGTATGTACTAGTATGGACTGAAGGACGCTACTTCTGAACATTCTGGCGAGCCAGAATTTTAATATGTGGAGGTGTGTGAGGTAACGGGCGAACTGTGGCGCCACCGCCCGCGCCGCCCGGCTAGCCGGGACTCGGCAGGCCGGCCGCATGGTGCCGGACACCAGCCGTTGCAAGAGGGTTAGCCTCAGCACATGCTCCATCGGCCACGTGGCTGGCAATTCCATGGTGACGCTGTGTAGATGAAGGAGACACGCCAGGACTTTGTCGAACCTTAATGGCAGACATTTCACAGTTCGTATTGAAATTAATAGTAGCCAGATAAATCATGATGCCTCAAAAAGAAACATGTACATTACTATTATTTTCACGACTATTCTGATGGTGTAATCAGATTTTCGACATCTTTCTTAGTTTAAATTTTAGTATCTGACGATAAGTTATACAAGTAACACCCAGCACCGAATTTCCAAAATCTAAACGGTTCACCAGATTTCTTCGATGGTTCAAATGGTTCAAATAGCTCTGAGCACTATGGAATTTAACATCTGTGGTCATCAGTCCCCTAGAACTTAGAACTACTTAAACCTAACTAACCTAAGGACAGCACATACATCCATGCCCGAGGCAGGATTCGAACCTGCGACCGTAGCAGTAGCGCGGTCCCGGACTGCGCGCCTAGAACCGCTAGACCACCGCGGCCGGCATTTCTTCGATCTACGTGTCTTTAGATAACTATTAGTGTAAACCTAAGTTGGTACAGGGTGTTTCAAAAATGACCGCTATATTTGAAATGGCAATAAAAACTAAACGAGAAGCGATAGAAATACACCGTTTGTTGCAATATGCTTGGGACAACAGTACATTTTCAGGCAGACAAACTTTCGAATTTACAGTAGTTACAATGTTCAACAACACCCTGTATGAATTACAAGCATATAAACTGAACAGTACAGGAGTTATTGGAGGTCAAAGTAGCCGATTACTATCGATTGCGTCAGGCAATAAGTACTCCACATTAAGGCGAAAAAACGGTAGCAGCATGCTTATAAATATATTTATTCATCTGTATCTTTGTTTACATCCGATATATACTGTTCATGAAAAAGTTGGTTAAATATTTACTGTGTTTTAGATAGCACTGAGACACTAGGCTACTGGCCTACCTTTTGTTATTATTCCTTCGATAAATGTTTATTTTAATTGTTTAGGTATTTAATAATGTGTGTTAGAGCGTGTCCAGCCATAGGAATAGTTATTTAGTTTCAAGCTATTTACATGTAAATCCAGTATTTGGTATGTGTTTCATTGTGTTTGTGTGGGTGCATTGGCTTGAAGACATGGCGCGAGCACTCTAGCCACTCACAGTGCTCCTGAATGGGGAGACTCGATGGAAGGGGGAGAAGAGTGCTGGTGAGGACAGCACGGGACACAGGGACAGTCACACAGGGCAAGAGAGGTGTTGGACGCGACTGCGCGACGGACGCACAGTCGCGGGAAGGACTTGGAGAGTGGAGCGGTTTGTGCATCGTCGCGGCAGATAGAAATAATTCTGAGTGCCGACTTGTGCACTTGTGAGATTTCCGTGGCTTCTACAGTGAGGAAGTAATGTGCGTTTAGAAGTGAATATCTTGCGAACTACACTCCTGGAAATTGAAATAAGAACACCGTGAATTCATTGTCCCAGGAAGGGGAAACTTTATTGACACATTCCTGGGGTCAGATACATCACATGATCACACTGACAGAACCACAGGCACATAGACACAGGCAACAGAGCATGCACAATGTCGGCACTAGTACAGTGTATATCCACCTTTCGCAGCAATGCAGGCTGCTATTCTCCCATGGAGACGATCGTAGAGATGCTGGATGTAGTCCTGTGGAACGGCTTGCCATGCCATTTCCACCTGGCGCCTCAGTTGGACCAGCGTTCGTGCTGGACGTGCAGACCGCGTGAGACGACGCTTCATCCAGTCCCAAACATGCTCAATGGGGGACAGATCCGGAGATCTTGCTAGCCAGGGTAGTTGACTTACACCTTCTAGAGCACGTTGGGTGGCACGGGATACATGCGGACGTGCATTGTCCTGTTGGAACAGCAAGTTCCCTTGCCGGTCTAGGAATGCTAGAACGATGGGTTCGATGACGGTTTGGATGTACCGTGCACTATTCAGTGTCCCCTCGACGATCACCAGTGGTGTACAGCCAGTGTAGGAGATCGCTCCCCACACCATGATGCCCTGTGTGCCTCGGTCGTATGCAGTCCTGATTGTGGTGCTCACCTGCACGGCGCCAAACACGCATACGACCATCATTGGCACCAAGGCAGAAGCGACTCTCATCGCTGAAGACGACACGTCTCCATTCGTCCCTCCATTCACGCCTGTCGCGACACCACTGGAGGCGGGCTGCACGATGTTGGGGCGTGAGCGGAAGACGGCCTAACGGTGTGCGGGACCGTAGCCCAGCTTCATGGAGACGGTTGCGAATGGTCCTCGCCGATACCCCAGGAGCAACAGTGTCCCTAATTTGCTGGGAAGTGGCGGTGCGGTCCCCTACGGCACTGCGTAGGATCCTACGGTCTTGGCGTGCATCCGTGCGTCGCTGCGGTCCGGTCCCAGGTCGACGGGCACGTGCACCTTCCGCCGACCACTGGCGACAACATCGATGTACTGTGGAGACCTCACGCCCCACGTGTTGAGTAATTCGGCGGTACGTCCACCCGGCCTCCCGCATGCCCACTATACGCCCTCGCTCAAAGTCCGTCAACTGCACATACGGTTCACGTCCACGCTGTCGCGGCATGCTACCAGTGTTAAAGACTGCAATGGAGCTCCGTATGCCACGGCAAACTGGCTGACACTGACGGCGGCGGTGCACAAATGCTGCGCAGCTAGCGCCATTCGACGGCCAACACCGCGGTTCCTGGTGTGTCCGCTGTGCCGTGCGTGTGATCATAGCTTGTACAGCCCTCTCGCAGAGTCCGGAGCAAGTATGGTGGGTCTGACACACCGGTGTCAATGTGTTCTTTTTTCCATTTCCAGGAGTGTATGCTCTTGACCATAGTTAATTACGTGCTTTAGGAATCTATTGTTTCCCTGTTATTGAACTTATATTTTATGTAATTGCTGGACCATCGATACCACTAAGTGCTTTGCAAAAAAATTCCGCATTCTCAAAAGTGCTTCTACTATCGCACTCATCATTTTAAGTCGTTAAGGTAGTAACTCCAGATTTTATTTAATTGCAATCTTTCATTTATTACCGTGTATATTACGTTCAAAACTTTCAACTGCCGAGTGATAAGAACTTCGACCAATCGATTCATGTGTGTATTCTTATCGTATACTGTAGACTCAGCAGTATTTTGCCTGTAATGCGGAAACTACGTATTCAAGCCCCTAGACAACGAAACCAGCCAAAAATTTTAATATAGCAACTCTGAGTCTGAGGGTACGTAGTTGAGGGCCACACCCACTTCCTTTCATTTCTGTCATTATTTTTGAAATCCCGCAAGGTCTTGCTCTCTTTCCATCGTTCTGAAATCCATTACTCGATTCGCTGGTCGAAAGTGGGTGTGATTATTGGAAAGGATGAATAATGATCAGAATTCAGTTGGTTTCCGAATGGTATTCCTTTCCATGTATGTAGAGATTAATTGGAAGAAGTATGATACTGTTGTTTTGAGATATAATCCAGGAACAACTTTGAACTAATAATAACTAATGTATGTGTACTGAGATGATTAGAAGAATTTTAATTTATCTGACACGCCAAACCAGAGCTGACGTTTCTTCTTATACATAACACAGCCTATCGGCATCGTGAAGGAAGGCTACAACCATTTCATTCCAGATCTACCCTACCAAGATCAACTCCCAGTCCTTGCCGGTACGTCGTCCCTATTTCGGCATTCTTCTGTTTCTGCTCTCCTCTAAGGAAATTTTGTTCCATACCTCCTGGTTCACCATCAGTTTTAAAATTCTCAGAATTGTAATCAACTTCTGTGGGAACCCTTACATTATTAAACTTACGTAAACCAGGGTTGACCGGGTTTCAGTCGATGGTTTTACGCGATTCCCTTTTGATCCTGCTACCGAACAAAAACCCCAGAATTAAAATGTTCATTGCACTGACATATTAGCAGCTAACTTGAATTAAAACCAACTGACCTTCTGAAATTCATCTTTGGTCATACTTTAAGGCAGCTCAATGTCACGCACCATCAAACCATAATCAGCTGATCATTCCTAATCAGCGACGCCCATTGTAAATTCAGAATCAAGATATTTCAAGTATTGTAATTTCTCGAATTCGGAATTTAACCTTAAATGATGCATTCGAAACAAACTATGAGTGATTTCAGGTAATAATTTAATGAACAATTGTATGTATTTCAAACAAGATAATTAATGTAAGGTATGGCAGACCATTTCGTGAAGGACTCATTGTCTACCACGGGGACCATATGTTATCCCCATCCATCTACGAACTTCTTGATATGTGTGTGCATTGTATATTATGTGAGGTTTTGCTACGCGGCCGAGCGCAGCCACCGATAATATAGAAATGACTGCAACGACTGTCTGGAACGAACGACGCTTACTTCATGGGATATATGAACCTGACAGGCTTTATTCGGATTAGTTCTACTTGAGACAAAATACAGACTGGAAAGGATTATATAACAATGTTTTACTTAAGCTACGATGTTTGACGCCACTGAACGAGAAGCTGTAATTTATCAAGGTATGTCCGATGCAGCGCGAGAATCTACTCGTATTGTTAAAGGATAATAAAGTTCTGAACTGTAGAAATTCTGGAAATATGTAATTATCTATATTAATCAAGGTACACTAAGCAAATTCCTCGATTAATGTGGAGTCCTCTTTCATGTGCTACGAATTTTGTCTACGGAAGCTACGGGGAAGCGTGAATAATGACGGGCTGTTCGGGTCCTGTAAGATGGTACTTGCTTTTTACGTAAACTTTTAAGAAACGGAATTACACGTGCATGCGCAACATTGGCAGAATAATGGATCATCCTCCACGTCGAGCTTCATCGCAGTGCATCAGACAAATCCTAGATTCTATGATCAGATCCTGCATTGCTGGACTACAAGAGCCAATGATATTACTATTTGTTTGATCTTTAAGAGAAAGGTTCAACACCAGATGGGCTATGAAGACACTGAAATTATTTTCTGTAAAAGAAGGAATCTAGTGACAGTTAACGAGCATTGTTAATGCAATTTCGTACGATTTGCGTCTAATACACCATAAACATCAATGACAATTAGACCAGCAACTTTGTCGACATTTCATAATTTTCTTTCACTTGTCAGTCAGCGTTCAGTTACATAGATATTGTTTAAATATTCGGGTTAAGTGTAGTGTACCAGTCTGTCATAAACCTAGTAATCATGCGGATAATTTGCAATGTGGGATTCTCTTCTTCTTGTTTATGGTACTGACAGCGCGAGAGCACCACCGACAAGGATTAATCCATATTTAAAAAAAAAACAACAAAGGTTCATGTCTAGATGTCGTTAACACGAGTTTCAGTGTGTGTCTCTTAATTTAACAGACCACGAGACAGCGAGGAAGTGTCTTGAAAAATTCTTCTTCTGGGCTATATAAATAGTACAATGTCGGAAACAAAACGTTAGAGAAACTAATATTACTGCTTATGGCTGATTATCTGACAGTTAGAGCGGAGGAGAAACACTACCTTGTTCAACGAAAAGCAGAAAGCGACGTTTAATGTATTCCGTTTTTACCGATGTTATTTAAAATGAATTAAATGTTCGTTGGGCCCAGTCAGTGCCACAAAAAGCATAAAAATGCCGCCCCCAACTTCCCAATTAATTTAACCTTTTTAATTATGTGACGCATTTATGATTGTGCAATTATAGTTAAAGAAACTCTGACAATTGAGGGCAGGCTTCAGTTGAGGAACGGGCTTCAAACAGTAGGGAAGAGTGAGGGAGAAATTGATGTACTCAATTTTATATACACTCCTGGAAATGGAAAAAAGAACACATTGACACCGGTGTGTCAGACCCACCATACTTGCTCCGGACACTGCGAGAGGGCTGTACAAGCAATGATCACACGCACGGCACAGCGGACACACCAGGAACCGCGGTGTTGGCCGTCGAATGGCGCTAGCTGCGCAGCATTTGTGCACCGCCGCCGTCAGTGTCAGCCAGTTTGCCGTGGCATACGGAGCTCCATCGCAGTCTTTAACACTGGTAGCATGCCGCGACAGCGTGGACGTGAACCGTATGTGCAGTTGACGGACTTTGAGCGAGGGCATATAGTGGGCATGCGGGAGGCCGGGGGGACGTACCGCCGAATTGCTCAACACATGGGGCGTGAGGTCTCCACAGTACATCGATGTTGTCGCCAGTGGTCGGCGGAAGGTGCACGTGCCCGTCGACCTGGGACCGGACCGCAGCGACGCACGGATGCACGCCAAGACCGTAGGATCCTACGCAGTGCCGTAGGGGACCGCACCGCCACTTGCCAGCAAATTAGGGACACTGTTGCTCCTGGGGTATCGGCGAGGACCATTCGCAACCGTCTCCATGAAGCTGGGCTACGGTCCCGCACACCGTTAGGCCGTCTTCCGCTCATGCCCCAACATCGTGCAGCCCGCCTCCAGTGGTGTCGCGACAGGCGTGAATGGAGGGACGAATGGAGACGTGTCGTCTTCAGCGTTGCGAGTCGCTACTGCCTTGGTGCCAATGATGGTCGTATGCGTGTTTGGCGCCGTGCAGGTGAGCGCCACAATCAGGACTGCATACGACCGAGGCACACAGGGCCAACACCCGGCATCATGGTGTGGGGAGCGATCTCCTACACTGGCCGTACACCACTGGTGATCGTCGAGGGGACACTGAATAGTGCACGGTACATCCAAACCGTCATCGAACCCATCGTTCTACCATTCCTAGACCAGCAAGGGAACTTGCTGTTCCAACAGGACAATGCACGTCCGCATGTATCCCGTGCCACCCAACGTGCTCTAGAAGGTGTAAGTCAACTACCCTGGCCAGCAAGATCTCCGGATCTGTCCCCCATTGAGCATGTTTGGGACTGGATGAAGCGTCGTCTCACGCGGTCTGCACGTCCAGCACGAACGCTGGTCCAACTGAGGCGCCAGGTGGAAATGGCATGGCAAGCCGTTCCACAGGACTACATCCAGCATCTCTACGATCGTCTCCATGGGAGAATAGCAGCCTGCATTGCTGCGAAAGGTGGATATACACTGTACTAGTGCCGACATTGTGCATGCTCTGTTGCCTGTGTCTATGTGCCTGTGGTTCTGTCAGTGTGATCATGTGATGTATCTGACCCCAGGAATGTGTCAATAAAGTTTCCCCTTCCTGGGACAATGAATTCACGGTGTTCTTATTTCAATTTCCAGGAGTGTATAAGAGGAACCATTTTGCTGTGGCACATAATTAATTATAAGCCTGGCTAGCTGTATACAAGTCTAATCAAATAATAGGTTAGATATTACTTCGTGCTGAGCCGTAGACACTCCTTGTAAGACACTGTTCGTTGGCAATGTGTGGCACAGACTCTTATTTTTGCAGCTCCACAATAAATAAGACTGGACCTTGGTATCCTTTTGCAGTGATTGTACTATGATCGTTTAATGTGTTATACTGTGCCTGGCCACACGAAACTTGCGCCGAGCCATTTCACATTTTGGCACTGCTGCCTTACTACCAAGTCTCAACACACACGCCGCGTCGCTACTCTCTCCACCATTTTCTGTATGCGACTCGACTCGACTGTTCACATCTGAACACCGTTCTACACTGTACAGCCGGAGGCTCGCACGCACAACGGCAATTCGATTGCAAGTTCACTATACTCTTTGACAGAGACGTATAGCCCTGACTAAGTCAGAGTTTTCATACACAGGTAGCCTGTATTTGATATTCATTCCATTTTGCAACAGGAAAAGAGTATAACGTTTCAACGTTTCGTAAGAAAAATATTACTTTAACTATTTACATCAATTGTTTCACAGAAGGACACATTGTAAGAGCAAAATTGAGAGGAAAGTATTAGTAATTTATACAGTTGTAGTATTACAAAAGGTGCACGCCTATGTAATTTTATGTTTAAAAATTTGCTTTTATATTTTATTTTTACTGTACAACAAATGTGATGAACATATTACACATTAACACAGAAGAACGTAATAATACCACTGTTAAATACTATTTTGTCGATAAGACCCTAAAAGCAACAGAGAGAATCCATAATCGAGAGGATTGAAAATAGTATCAAGTTGGCTGATAGCATCGAGTATCACCTCCATGCAGAATCTAATGAGTCTGCAGAAAGATAAACAGCTGTGTATTAATGTAAAGATAGTAGCTACAAATAACAAAAAAAATCTTTTTCTGTGTGGTGCACCGCAGAGAAGGAGATTAATTTTGTATTTATTTGTCGACTATAACTTGATGTACACTGGTAATATACGAACTTCTTCTGCTAAATTTCGTTCATGTAACAAGAAGAAACACGACGGTAATTGGCCTAACGGGTAGGGGCAAATAATATGAACAAATTACTGTCAGCATAGCGTGCGCTGTTTTTTCGGACGCGTCCAGTCATCAGAACAAATTCTGTCCAGTACTAAACAAACAGCAGCTTAATAAAAGGGAAGTAACGAATTGTGGGTAATACAGGTTCTCATGTGGGGCAATTCCGGGAGAGTTTGACCACTGTGTGAGACAGACCAATGGTTTGTTTCACAAACGCGACGCTGGAGAGCAGCTTCCGCTAATTACAAGAAAGCTATTTTGTGAAGAAGCGTGGTGCAGAGGCTTTTCTGTAATTTTCGTCTTAGTTGTGGAGAAAAATTCACATTCTCTGCTCTGGTAAGGCGAAAAGTTTTATCGTGTCGTTACATAACTTTAGTATTAAGGCTTACTTGGCAGAGTACTGATGCAGTTTTCTTTACTGCGAGCTTGAGAAATATGCCGGCATGAAACTAACATAAAATGGCCACTAAGTTTGTTGCCTACAGATAGAACATGGAGCGGACCGTCTCTCCCAGACAATCGGGAGAGATGGGACACTGTTATTTGGCAGAGATGGATCACTTGTTTCAATGTGAGAGAGACAGCGCACATTCAAATTTAGGCTCAAGGCATGTGCGATAGTCCCACAGACTGTGGCTGCCGTCTCAGACTACACTTATTTCTCGAAAGATAAGTCTGTGCCAAGAACTGCAACAGTATAATCTCACACAGAGGCCAACCAAGGACTCACTGTAAGGCACACCAAAAGACCTACAACCCCAAGATCATGAGAAGAATAGAGTTACCTGCGCAAGTGAAACTATTTCACTGACGCAACTTCAGACAACACTCCCACACACCTAAAACTTTCAAGATTACCAACTGACTACTCCTAAGCCAATGCAGACAAAACTCTTGGAGGAAAATCACCTTTTCCTTTTCTGATAAAACCATGAAATTGAAGAGGAGGGTAGCAACAGTGTCTAGAGGGCTAAACTCTGTTGAAAACACTGAAACTGTATAGAAAATGAATGACAAGGAAATAAAGGAAACAGAAAGAAGGCACAAGAAGATCACCAAAGGGAAATACAAACGAAGAGGAAAACAGACCGAAGGAGTTAAATAAGAAAAATACTACAAATAGCTCACCGTGTTCATCATGAGCAGACTTTGTAGAAGATTACGAAAATAGCTTTAATGAACGAGATGAGGATGAATGTGTTGGCTGTAGTGAAATCTATTATGAAATTAATAAACATGTGGATTGAGTGTTTTGCCTGTGTTTAGCCTTTTGCTAGTAAGTGAATTCCTATGACGAGAGGAAGACTGGCTAATGTTTGAATATAACCATCAACTCATTCGAAAAGGCAATGTTCAATTAAGATATATAATAAACTGATGACATTGTTTTGAAGTACATAATAGTATAATTCTGTATTCGTTAAACATTTTCTAAACAAAAGTATGAAATTTTATTTGACTATTCTCTTCATGTGTAATCATTGTTATACGGACCATCTCTCCCAATACACTGATCCATCTCACCAATACACCTATCAGTCCGATGGACCACTCACCAAAATTTTTCATTTTATCATACCTCTTATCTTTTAAGTCTCAGTGAATCAATAATATATTATACTTAAGTTTATATGACACTGTGTACGGACAGACTGCCAGAAATCAGAAAAAGTTGAGTAAAACACATATTTTATGCTGAAGAGAAAAAGGTGGTACACCTCTCCCGGAGTTATCCTACACATATTTTGGAAATGATTGATCTCAAGAAATGAACATGAGCAATTTGTGTCTTGGTAAACCAATGACAGTTACGAACGAGTGTTGTTCCAACATTTTCGTGATTTCAACATATGACAGTACGAAATATTTTTTTTCTCCAATTTTAAATATTTTGTAAGACATCTAGACTGAATCCGACAACACATGTAAGCTCAAGTAAGATCGACAAACACAAATGTAAAATACGGCCTACTTAATTTCGATGGCTGAATTCAATTGCAGTATTTCGCAAGCAGCAAAGACAACTAATTAGCTAAACCAACTTTTATTGAGAGACAATAAATACAGACATCAAAGTTCATGATGGTCCACTTCACTCTGAAAATGGTTGGAAATGGCTGTTAATAGGTTGTGTGAACATCGCAGACGGCAATGCACAGTCTGCAGCATGATCCTAGGATGGCCACTAAGTTATCCTCCCAATAATTTCAGGACGGGGTGAGCTCACTGAATGTATGGCCTGGTGCAGCCGACATTACAGCGATGTGTAGTTTCGCAAGTGATGCTTCTACACCAAAAGTTCCATAGCGAGCCAGATAGAAAACTAGTCACCTCTAGGAAACATCACGCTGCTATCGTGTAAAGCTCTCTCCAGTCACGATAATTACCACATTTTGGCTAGAAAAACAATCTACAATATTGTTTAGGTAATTCATATCCAGCTGAAGCAAGTTAGGCTATCAGATTGCGCGGATGTTGATTATTGTGTTTAATACTCTGGTCAAAATAGTCCCAGTGATTTTCATTGGGATTAAGATCGGGTGATGTAGCGTGCTTGCTGAGATGTGGTGCAATGCACGAATGTTGGAACAAAACAGTAACTTATGCATGTAGTCTGTAAGTAGGCTGTTTAGGTTTTTAGGCTGGTAACACCACGTAGCGCTCTATATGAAAATCACTGGCTGTGCTTTGTCCAGTCTGTGGCTGGCTGGCATTGTTGGTTCATTCGCTATTGTAGTGTTGGGCAGTTGGATGTGAAAAGCGTGGAGGTGAGCCGCCAGCAGTGGTGGATGTGGGGAGAGAGAGATGGCAGAATTTTGAGAGCGGAGGATGTGGATGTGTTTCCATCTGAAAGAGTAAATGTGTAAGACTGGATGTCATAGATTGATATATACTATTAAGGTAAATACATTCTTTGTTCTCTATTAAAATCTTTCATTTGCTAAGTATACCTATCAGTAGTGCCTTCAGTAGTTAGAATCTTTTATTTAGCTGGCACTATTGGCGCTCGCTGTACTGCAATAGTTCGAGTAACGAAGATTTTTCTGAGGTAAGTGTTTCGTGAAAGGTATAGGTTAACGTTAGTCAGGGCCATTCTTTTGTAGGGATTATTGAAAGTCAGATTGCGTTGCGCTAAAAGTATTTTGTGTCAGTTCAGTGTTGATCACAATAAGTAAAGAGAGAAATGTCTGAGGACGTTCAGTTTTGGTCCGTTGTTTGAAAATCAAATAGCGTAAGAGGTTTATCAGCACAGTAATTCATTAATTTTTCCACAGGGGACGTTTCAAGCAATACGCGGACGGCTATTGTCGTGTTAAAAAAAGGAAAAAATTGGAAGTTTGTGGTAAGGTCTTTTGGGACCAAACTGCTGAGGTCATCAGTCTCTAAGCTCACACACTATTTAATCCAACGTAAACTAACGTAGTCTAACGGCGACACACACACCCATGCCCGATGGAGGACTCGAACCTCCGACGGGGGGGGGGGGGGGGGGGGGGGAGAGGAGCGCACTGAAAGATGAGGGTATCCACGGAGCACTCATTAAGGTGTAGCTGAGAGACGAACGACTGATCATTGGAAATCTTACCTAATCGCGCTGACATATGTTCACGGGGAAACGAATGAGTGAGAGCAGTTTATAGCACTAAGAACACCTCATTGCATGATCAAATCCAGCTTAAACTACAGCCTCGATAAAACTGTGCGTGTAACTGCTTATTGAGTGATTTATGCACTCGACGCCTTAAGTCATCCGAGAAAGAAGCAAAATCGTGATTTGTTGGATCCAGACAGCACGCCTTGAGTCAGAAATTATTGAATTTCTTTTAATTGCACCATTGCAGACGATTAGTTTTATATGCAATTTTCCAGTTGTACGCGTCCAGTTATCGGTTTCATGCAGTTTCCTTCGGAGGGTTCGCTCTAGGACTGGCTGACCGTTCAATTCTTGTCGTGGTTGAAACCGATTGTTTCAGAGGCGAGTAGTACGCCATTCCTTGTAGACATAATGGATAGTACATGTCTGCACACAAACAAATCGACCAACTGCACTCACGGTCTGATCACTCCGAACACGGAGCACTCATTAAGGTGTAGCTGAGAGACGAACGACTGATCATTGGAAATCTTACCTAATCGCGCTGACATATGTTCACGGGGAAACGAATGAGTGAGAGCAGTTTATAGCACTAAGAACACCTCATTGCATGATCAAATCCAGCTTAAACTACAGCCTCGATAAAACTGTGCGTGTAACTGCTTATTGAGTGATTTATGCACTCGACGCCTTAAGTCATCCGAGAAAGAAGCAAAATCGTGATTTGTTGGATCCAGACAGCACGCCTTGAGTCAGAAATTATTGAATTTCTTTTAATTGCACCATTGCAGACGATTAGTTTTATATGCAATTTTCCAGTTGTACGCGTCCAGTTATCGGTTTCATGCAGTTTCCTTCGGAGGGTTCGCTCTAGGACTGGTTGACCGTTCAATTCTTGTCGTGGTTGAAACCGATTGTTTCAGAGGCGAGTAGTACGCCATTCCTTGTAGACATAATGGATAGTACATGTCTGCACACAAACAAATCGACCAACTGCACTCACGGTCTGATCACTCCGAACACGAAAGTCACCTCCTCCATCCCCCCCCCCTCCCCCAAAGCCATCACACTGTGCTGATTTCATACAATCGTCTAATACATACACTGTACTCCTTTGCCACAGTTAACGACACCGCTGGATGTTCACATGGCTACCTACTTCCTTTCTTACACCATCTACATCGGTACGAAGTGTCCTCGGGGTGGGTAGGGGAGGGGGGGGGGTAGGGCGAGTAGCATTTTGTTAGTTCGGAGTGATTAGAATGTGGAGGACGCAGGGACTGTCGAAGCCATATTTGTATCGTCATTGCCCATATCAGATGCACTTGACATTGATGATTCTGCACTGCTGATGTTCCTTTTCGATAGTATATTAATTGGCGCAGATATTGATAGGGCAAGGTAAACCTGCAGCATCCAAGGGGCAGGCAGCAACGACAATGGCGAAACAGTTCGAGGTCTAAGACTATGGTCATATCTTCTTTTGTGATAATGGTCCGAGCGACGCCGGTCGTTGGCTGCGGTAACTATGATAACGACAGTGGATCACGAGAAGTCAAGCGTGGATTTTGGTGATGGCGGCATCTTCGTGGCGGTCTTGACATAATTTACGACGATGACAGAGTTGCCTCAGGAAGTGCCACTGAAATGTACACTGTTCCATAACAGAGACAAATTCATGAATGAAAAGCTGGTTATAATAATTTAGACGTTGGTCAGGAACAGCCTGAAAAGTTTCAAGAGTGTTGCAGAGTGGATTGCACTGAAAAATAACTGTCGAGAAAAATTTCGATTCGTTGTGCTGTTTCCGAGTTAATTAGCATTATAATCAGCGAATCGACTCTAGTACAGAATCACCACCTTGACTTTTACAGATTGAGGTTTCCAAGATCTGAAATCTTCCTACACACTTTTCTGATCACAGGAAATCGCAGGTTACTTGCGTAAAGTGAGATACAACTCCGGTCTCTGTGTGCTTGAGCAAAGTGCGCTGTATCACCGAACGATCAAGGGGGCTATGCGATTAGTGTACACTACCTGTCTCTAGACATCCCTCGAAGGTTTATTTCAAACTTAGAAGGTACGCACAATGTCACTTCGTGGCAAATTGGGCTGCCAGTATGGGAAGTTGCCCGCCGTAATTGAGTAGGTCACTGCGATGTGACCGGAACTTTTAAGCCATGTTATGACATGTAAAACACAGATCTGGCCCATAGTAGTCGCCCGTACCTGTCGTCTAGGGCTAGCGTCTTTGATTCATAATCAAAACGCCTTCGGTCCCGGGTTCGATCCCCGCCACTGCCGAAATTTTGATAAATTATCAACATTCGCGGCCGAAGACTTCCGGCATAACAAGTCACCCTCATTCTGCCAACGGCGATGTCAAAGAGGGCGGAGGAGCGGATAGAGGTTCAGGGCACTCTCTTGTCCTAGGGGTGAGAAATTGCCCCTAAAGGCGGAAGAATCGGCAATGATCAACAACATGAGGATGCAGAAGGCAATGGAAACCACTGCATTAAAGACACGTAACGTGTATCCACAGGACATGTGGCCGGTAATTGAAGAAGTGCAATGATGATCTCTCCATTGGCAAAAGATTGCGGAATAGTCCCCCATTCGGATCTCTGGGAGGGGACTGCCAAGAGGAAGGTTACCATGAGAAAAAAATTGAATAATCTACGAAAGGATAACGTTCTACGAGTCGGGGCGTGGAATGTCAGAAGCTTGAACGTGGTAGGGAAACTAAAAAATCTGAAAAGGGAAATGCAAAGGCTCAATCTAGATATGGTAGGGGTCAGTGAAGTGAAGTGGAAGGAAGACAAGGATTTCTGGTCAGATGAGTATCGGGTAATATCAACAGCAGCAGAAAATGGTATAACAGGCGTAGGACTTGTTATGAATAGGAAGGTAGGGCAGAGGGTGTGTTACTGTGAACAGTTCAGTGACGGGGTTGTTCTAATCAGAATCGACAGCAGACCAACACCGACAACGATAGTTCAGGTATACATGTCGACGTCGCAAGCTGAAGATGAACAGATAGAGATAGTGTATGAGGATATTGAAAGGGTAATGCAGTATGTAAAGGGGGACGAAAATCAAATAGTCATGGGCGACTCGAATGCAGTTGTAGGGGAAGGAGTAGAAGAAAAGGTTACAGGAGAATATGGGCTTGGGACCAGGAATGAAAGAGGAGAAAGACTAATTGGGTTCTGTAACAAGTTTCAGCTAGTAATAGCGACTACCCTGTTCAACAATCACAAGAGGAGGAGGTATACTTGGAAAAGGCCAGGAGATACGGGAAGATTTCAATGAGATTACATCATTGTCAGACAGAGATTCCGAAATCAGATACTAGATTGTAAGGCGTACCCAGGAGCATATATAGACTCAGATCACAATATAGTAGTGATGAAGAGTAGGCTGAAGTTCAAGACATTAGTCAGGAAGAATCAACACGCAAAGAAGTGGGATACGGAAGTACTAAGGAATGACGAGATACGTTTCAAGTTCTCTAACGCTATAGATACAGCAATAAGGAACAGCGCAGTAGGCAGTACAGTTGAAGAGGAATGGACATCTCTAAAAGGGTCCATCACAAAAGTTGGGAACGAAAACATAGGTACAAAGAAGGTAGCTGCGAAGAAACCATGGGTAACAGAAGAAACACTTCAGTTGATATATGAATGGAGGAAGTACAAACATGTTCCGCGAAAATCAGGAATACAGAAATACAAGTCGCTGAGGAATGAAATAAGTAGGAAGTGCAGGGAAGCTAAGACGAAATGGCTGCAGGAAAAATGTGAAGACATCGAAAAAGATATGATTGTCGGAGGACAGACTCAGCATACAGGAAAGTCAAAACAACCTTTGGTGACATTAAAAGCAACGGTGGTAACATTAAGAGTGCAACGGGAATTCCACTGTTAAATACAGAGGAGAGAGCAGATAGGTGGAAAGAATACATTGGAAGTCTCTATGAGGGTGAAGATTTGTCTGATGTGATAGAAGAAGAAACAGGAGTCGATTTAGAAGAGATAGGGGATCAAGTATTAGAATCGGAATTTAAAAGAGCTTTGGAGGACTTACGGTCAATTAAGGCAGTAGGGATAGATAACATTCCATCAGAATTTCTAAAATCATTGGGGGAAGCGGCAACAAAACGATTATTCACGTTGGTGTGTAGAATATATGAGTCTGGCGATACACCATCTGACTTTCGGAAAAGCATCATCCACACAATTCCGAAGACGGCAAGAGCTGACAAGTGCGAGAATTATCGCACAATCAGCTTAACCGCTCATGCATCGAAGCTGCTTACAAGAATAATATACAGAAGAATGGAAAAGAAAATTGAGAATGCGCTAGGTGACGATCAGTTTGGCTTTAGAAAAAGTAAAGGGACGAGAAAGGTTATTCTGACGTTACAGCTAATAATGGAACCAAGGCTAAAGAAAAATCAAGACACTTTCATAGGATTTGTCGACCTGCAAAAAGCGTTCGACAATATAAAATGGTGCGAGCTGTTCGAGATTCTGAAAAAAAGTAGGGGTAAGCTATAGGGAGAGACGGGTCATATACAATATGTACAACAACCAAGAGGGAATAATAAGAGTGCACGATCAAGAACGAAGTGCTCGTATTAAGAAGGGTGTAAGACAATGCTATAGCCTTTTGCCCCTACTCTTCAATCTGTACATCGAGGAAGCAATGATGGAAATAAAAGAAAGGTTCAGGAGTGGAATTTAAATACAAGCTGAAAGGTTATCAATGATACGATTCGCTGATGACATTGCTATGCTGAGTCAAAGTGAAGAAGAATTAAATGATCTGCTGAATGGAATGAACAGTCTAATAAGTACACAGTATGGTTTGAGAGTAAATCGGAGAAAGACGAGGGTAATGAGAAGTAGTAGAAATGAGAACGGCGAGAAACTTAACATCAGGATTGATGGTCACGAAGTCAATGAAGTTAAGGAATTCTGTTACCTAGGCAGTAGAATAACCAATGACGGACGGAGCAAAGAGGACATCAAAAGCAGGCTCGCTATGGCAAAAAAGGCATTTCTGGCCAAGAGAAGTCTACTAATACCTAATACCGGCCTTAATTTGTGGAAGAAATTTCTGAGGATGTACGTCTGGAGTACAGCATTGTATGGTAGTGAAACATGGACTGTAGGAAAACCGGAACAGAAGAGAATCGAAGCATTTGAGATGTGGTTTCAATAGACGAATGTTGAAAATTAGGTGGACTGATAAGGTATGGAATGAGGAGGTTCTACGCAGAATCGGAGAGGAAAGGAATATGTGTAAAACACTGATAAGGAGAAGGGACAGGATGATAGGACATCTGGTAAGACATGAGAGAATGACTTCCATGGTACTAGAGGGAGCTGTAGAGGGCAAAAACTGTAGAGGAAGACAGAGATTGGAATAGGTCAAGCAAATAACTGAGGACGTAGGTTGCAAGTGCTACTCTGAGATGAAGAGGTTAGCACAGGAAAGGAATTCGTGGCGGGCCGCATCAAACCAGTAAGTAGACTGATGACCAAAAAAAAATAAAGTCGCCCGTGACATACAACATCAGCTGCCGACCGATTCCTACAAATCTTGGTAACAGGAACCACGATGAGAATCCAACAGATGCGTGTGCTACGTGTTTCGAGATACGTGGTAAGGCTGTATCGATGAAGAGGGTAAGCTATCTTTCATACGCAACCAATTTGAACTCTAGGCGCCATTTATGAGCGACTACAAAGTTGCCTGCACCGTTTTGTGTGAAGAAAAACGCAAAAGACTATATGTTATGGAGACGGGATAAATGTCAGCTGCCTGATGATAAACGTAAAAGGAAGCACTCAATGCTAATGGTTCAGCATCGAGATGGGTCAGTACCAATGTGGTTTGACATCGTACACAACTATCGGAGGTCTCTTACAGTTATCGACAACTGTGCGATATTGGGACTTGATTCTGCAACATATTGTCCAGCCCTATGGTCAACATTTCTGCGATGGATACTTCTTTCAAAACTGTCACTAGATGAGCACACCGAGTCCAGCTCATTATAGCTTCCACCAGCAAGATTCCATGCAGAAAATGGAACTGCCTACGCTATATTCTGAAAGGAATCCTACTGAACACTCTTCGAACCAGTTGAACCCCTGCCACACTGGATGTTACCTGAAAGGTCTACATCTATATCTACATTTATACTCCGCAAGCCACCCAACGGTGTGTGGCGGAGGGCACTTTACGTGCCATTGTCATTACCTCCCTTTACTGTTCCAGTCGCGTATGGTTCGCGGGAAGAACGACTGTCTGAAAGCCTCCGTGCGCGCTCTTATCTGCCACACTGGATGTTACCTGAAAGGTCTACATCTACATCTATATCTACATTTACACTCCGCAAGCCACCCAACGGTGTGTGATGGAGGGCACTTTACGTGCCACTGTCATTACCTCCCTTTCCTGTTCCAGTCGCGTATGGTTCGCGGGAAGAACGACTGTCTGAAAGCCTCGGTGCGCGCTCTTATCTCTCTAATTTTACATTCGTGATCTCCTCGGGAGGTATAAGTAGGGGGAAGCAATATATTCTATACTTCATCCAGAAACGCACCCTCTCGAAACCTGGCGAGCAAGCTACACCGCGATGCAGAGCACCCCTCTTACAGAGTCTGCCACTTGAGATCGTTAAACATCTCCGTAACACTATCACGGTTACCAAATAACCCTGTGACGAAACGCGCCGCTCTTCTTTGGATCTTCTCTATCTCCTTCGTCAACCCTATCTGGTACGGATCCGACACTGATGAGCAATACTCAAGTATAGGTAGAACGAGTGTTTTGTAAGCAACCTCCTTTGTTGATGGACTACATTTTCTAAGGACTCTCCCAATGAATCTCAACCTGGTACCCGACTTACCAACAATTAATTTTATACGATCATTCCACTTCAGATCGTTCCGCACGCATACTCCCAGATATTTTACAGAAGTAACTGCTACCAGTGTTTGTTCCGCTATCACATAATCATACAATAAAGGATACTTCTTTCTATGTATTCGCAATACATTACATTTGTCTATGTTAAGGGTCAGTTGCCACTCCCTGCACCAAGTGCCTATCCGCTGCAGATCTTCCTGCATTTCGCTACAATTTTCTAATGCTGCAACTTCTCTGTATACTACAGCATCATCCGCGAAAAGCTGCATGGAACTTCCGACACTATCTACTAGGTCATTTATATATATTGTGAAAAGCAATGGTCCCATAACACTCCCCTGTGGCACGCCAGAGGTTACTTTAACGTCTGTAGTCGTCTCTCCATTGATAACAACATGCTGTGTTCTGTTTGCTAAAAACTCTTCAATCCAGCCACACCGCTGGTCTGATATTCCGTAGGCTCTTACTTTGTTTATCAGGGGACAGTGCGGAACTGTATCGAACGCCTTCCGGAAGTCAAGAAAAATAGCATCTACCTAGGAGCCTGTATCTAATATTTTCTGGGTCTCATGAACAAATAAAGCGAGTTGGGTCTCACACGATCGCTGTTTCCGGAATGCATGTTGATTCCTACATAGTAGATTCTGGGTTTCAAAAAACGACATGATACTCGAGCAAAAAACATGTTCTAAAATTCTACAACAGATCGACGTCAGAGATATAGGTCTATAGTTTTGCGCATCTGCTCGACGACCCTTCTTGAAGACTGGGACTACCTGTACCCTTTTCGAATCATTTGGAAACTTCCGTTCCTCTAGAGACTTGCGGTACACGGCTGTTAGAAGGTCGTGTTTGAAATACTGACTGCTTCAGCACCTATGTCTCAATCACCTTATGGATAGCTTGCCAAATAGATCCACGCATCTTACAATGCAATGGATGGAATAGTTCATACTGAATGTTACTCAGCAGCATATATTGATTTCGCGGTGGCTCTTATCTCTTTGCTTTGGTTATTGTTTCGCTTTTATTTAAATTTTTTTAGTTCCATGATGTTTGTTCTTTCATTCTATTTCCTCTTCAGTCCAACCCCATACGTCTGCAGATTTGCAGATGGTGTGAAACATTTTCTGGGCAATTTATATTGGTGTAACTTTCTTTAGGATTGCCGGACCGAGACTCACACTCGGAGTAATGCCTACCACGGGTAATGTTCTTACCAACTAAACTACCAAGTATCTGGATGGCTCTGTCTGTAAGAGCGCTTCCCGCAGCAGGCCAGAATTCAGGTTTGTGTTCTGGACTGGCACACGTTTGAAACCCAACAGCATTCACTGCAGGGCTAAATCTTTGTTTTCTCGATTTCGTTCATTATCAGCAAAAATGTGTTCTGCAGTTTTCATGAAAAAATGCAAATTGTAAAAGATTTGTAAAATATTTTAATGGAACCATGTCTTAAACTAAGACTGGTGACATATGGAGCGTATTTTGTCAAACCTAACACATCCATAGAACTGGTCTCATTCTTCAACAAACTACCGGAATATTCAAGGGAATATGCAATAATTTTGTGTGCTCTTGACATGAATGTATTGAGAGTGACGGACATGACTTTCAACTGTTCCTAAGAACTTGAGTATTTGCTATAATTTGAGGACACTTGTACCACTGCTGAATACGTCGCTAGAGTAACTGATCACTTGCTGTAAAAGAAAATTCTTATTCATTGACAAGTTTCGGGCACAGCCAATCATCAGAATATACAAGTCTCCATACAGTGTGTGGAGTGACATGAATCAACTGTGAGCATGAGAACTAGAGATACTCACGGATACACATGTCACTCCGTACTTTTCTTGTTGATGTTTTGAAGATGAGCTGTGGCCGTAATTCTGTTATTATGAACAACAGGTGATCAGTTACTCTAGCCACCTATTTAGCAGTGGCGTAAGTGTCCCCCAAATTATATCGTAGGAGGCTTGCTGTGCAACGCCATATCGCACCTTATGTTCGTTGCTCTACGCTCTACGTAGTTAATATCAGTAAGAAAGTAATTATGTAATTTCGAATATTCTTTGTAACATCCATTTTTTCTATCTTCCATCATGCGTATCATTTAATCCCAAAGCTATGGGACACTCTCTGTATAACTTACTTGACTTCCAGACCGATCATAGGTGACTCGAAGTATAACAAAATGGATGAGTAATGACTGTAGGTTGATTGATTAGGTCACCGACTATAAATAGTCCACAATTAATATTTACTGTAATTTACATCCACAAGCGTTTCAAATAATATATTAATATAACGCTAAGAAAACACAGTGCTTCTCGTTTAAGTTATGTTCTTGTGGATACGAAGCGTACACTGCTTTGGTCTACTGTTTCACCATCGTTATTTTTATTAATGACTCCTTGCTTCATGAAAATAATTTGAGAGATGTAATGATGACTGTTAGGCAAGGCATTAACATTTGTAAAACACTGTAATTCATTGTACTTTTGTATAAGATCATATAGTAAAATAGAAAGAATATGCAGTGATAGCTCGCAAATATATTTTCAGCTGAAGTGCTTAGCTTTAAGGAAGGCAACTGCGAATAATCTTTGAGCAGCAGAATAAATATGACGAAAGATGTACAAAAATGCTAAAAATAGACAGGAAGTGTACGGAATTTAGGGCGAAGCAGCTAGATGGAAAATATGGAGCAGTCGGAAACGCATGAGGAGAAATTTGTTCGTCGCCAGGATAAGTATGTTGAGAAACACGTAGACACGAAAAGTAAAAACGTAGTAGAACGTTGATAAAGGCTGTTTTATTTAGGAAGCATGATACGTTTTCACATGAAAATTCGGAGCCTTTACTTAAAGGCACTGCCTCGTAGATCTAAGCACAGGAAAGATGAATTCGAGACTGAGATTAACAATAAACATATGAATACGTGTTAATCAATAAACGATATTATTTATTAAGTCTCGACCAACAGAATTTTAGTTATTGTTCAGTGCAGCTGTAAAGATAATTGGAAGAAACGTAAGCGTTCGTGAAATTTCGGAGCTGGAACCTTCTAATTAACGGAAAAACTATTAGAATTAAATGAGTGTACATTCTAATATGTTTCAGGAAAATTTGTGTTTCTTTTCACATGAATCTTTCGTAATACCCTGATTAAAATAGATGTATCCGTGCTCATGCAAAGACTTGGCATATCTATCTTGCTGCAGCAGCTACAGTAATTGTTCATTAGTTGCTTACTCTTGTTTAATATGGTTCTAAAAGAATCATTCCGTGTAATGAAAACGTAGGTAACACAACGAATAATGGTGGCTCTGAAAATGCAACGGCTCTCCCTGTTTTTAGCGAGATCTCTCTGTCAAGAGATAGCACCAAGATATTTAATTCATACTCTTGCGCACGCGTTTCCATTTCCATGAAACTCCAGCCTCAGTTAATATCCACGATGCTGTGTGCTTGTAATTGCACTTTCCGTAGCGGCATATCCATGCCCCAGATACTAACAATTTTCATATTATGTTTCGATTATTCAAGCACAGAATTACAGCTTGTTATTGTGGTTGTTACCCACGGTGATGACACAGATTAGTGCAGTATTTATTAAGCCCTAAGCTGTAGGAAGAGGCTTGCATGAAACCTTACTACCTTTGTTTGCACGGGCTTTTACAAATCCTTACTAGTTACTTTTCATTCATCCAACACATCTGCAGATACTCGAAGGCAGTATTAGATCATCACTTTAGATATTCTTCAGCATAGTTTCCAGACTTCTTTTCGCTCCCTCACCTGATATTAGGGATACAGGTCACGTTACAGTAGAAACAATGCCCTCGTTTTCCAGACTTATTGCGTCGTCAATCATTAACTATTCCTTATGGACAATAATGTGACTATCAAGCAAATGACAGATAGCTGACTTTATGATATAAAGAGTCACTAGTCTTCTGCTCGCCACGAATTACTCTCATGTGCCAACATTTTCAACTCAGTAACGCACTTTCAGCCTACATCCTCAGTTATTTGCTTGATGTATTCAATCTGTGTCTTCTTCTACAAATTTATCCTCTACACCTTCCTCTGGCACCATGGGAGTCATTCCCTGATATTTTAACACATGCCCCATCATCCTGTACCCTATTTTTGTCAGTGTTCTCCATGTATCCTTCGCTCGCCGATTCTGCAGAGAACCACTGCATTCCTTAACTTATTAGTAAACCTAATTTTCAGCATTCTTCTGTAACACCACATTTCAGCTGCTTCGTTTCTGTTCTGTTCAGTATTCCCCTCAGCTCATGTTTCACTAACATACAATGCTGTGCTCCAGAAATTAAGACTTAAGTTTAATGTCACTAGTTTTCTCTTCGCCAGGAGCGCTCCTTTTGTCAGTGCTAGTCTGCTTTTTATGTCCGCCATGATCTGTCCGTCATGGGTTTTTTTGCTGCTTAGACAGCGAAATTTCTTTACTTCAGCTAGTACGTGATCACCAGTTCCGACTTTAAGGTTCTCGCTACTTGTCATTACTTTCGTCTTTCCTCGATCTACTCTGAGTCCATATTCTATACCGGTTACAATGTTCATTCCATTCCACAGATCCTATGATTCTTATTCACTTTCACTGGGAACAGTAATATCATCAGCGAACTTTATCACTGATAACCTATTACCGTTAATTTCAGTTCCACACTTGCACCATTTTTTTTTTATTTCCGTCGTTGTTTCTTCGATCTTACGCCCTTTTTAATACGAGCACTTCGATCATCTTTTCCCACTGTTTTTGTTCCATCCTGGTCCTCGCAGCATACCACTTCTTGAAACATGACTGTAAGAAGATGGATGTTTGGCACAGTAAGTATGACATCTGTACTCTTTATCCCTCTACAAGAACTTTGGAAGATAGTTTTTTTCTTTTTTTTTTTTTTTTTGTCATCAGTCTACTGACTGGTTTGATGCGGCCCGCCACGAATTCCTTTCCTGTGCTAACCTCTTCATGTCAGAGTAGCACTCGCAACCCACGTCTCAATTATTTGCTTGACGTATTCCAATCTCTGTCTTCCTCTACAGGTTTTGCCCTCTACAGCTCCCTCTAGTACCATGGAAGTCATTCCCTCATGTCTTAGCAGATGTCCTATCATCCTGTCCCTTCTCCTTATCAGTGTTTTCCACATATTCCTTTCCTCTCCGATTCTGCGTAGAACCTCCTCATTCCTTACCTTATCAGTCCACCTAAATTTCAACATTCTTCTATAGCACCACATCTAAAATGCTTCGATTCTCTTCCGTTCCGGTTTTCCCACAGTCCATGTTTCACTACCATACAATTCTGTACTCCAGACGTACATCCTAAGAAATTTCTTCCTCAAATTAAGGTCGGTATTTGATATTAGTAGACTTCTCTTGGCCAGAAATGCCTTTTTTGCCATAGAGGGTCTGCTTTTGATGTCCTCCTTGCTCCGTCCGTCATTGGTTATTTTACTGCCTAGGTAGCAGAATTCCTTAACTTCATTGACTTCGTGACCATCAATCCTGATGTTAAATTTCTCGCTGTTCTCATTTCTACTACTTCTCATTACCTTCGACTTTCTCCGATTTACTCTCAAACCATACTGTGTACTCTTTAGATCATTCCGTTCAGCAGATCATTTAATTCTTCTTCACATTCACTCAGGATAGCAATGTCATCAGCGAATCGTATCTTTGATATCCTTTCACCTTGTATTTTAATTCCACTTCTGAATCTTTCTTTTATTTCCATCATTGCTTCCTCGATGTACAGATTGAAGAGTAGGGGCGAAAGGCTACAGCCTTGTCTTAAACCCTTCTTAATACGAGCACATCGTTCTTGATCGTCCACTCTTACTATTCCCTCTTGGTTTTTGTACATATTTTATATGACCCGTCTCTCCCTATAGCTTACCCCTACTTTTTTCAGAATCTCGAACAGCTTGCACCATTTGCTTTTTGCAGGTCGACAAATCCTATGAAAGTGTCTTGATTTTTCTTTAGCCTTGCTTCCATTATTAGCCGTAACGTCAGAATTGCCTCTCCTGTCCCTTTAGTTTTCCTAAAGCCAAACTGATCGTCACCTAGCGCATTCTCAATTTTCTTTTCCATTCTTCTGTGTATTATTCTTGTAAGCAGCTTCGCTGCATGAGCAGTTAAGCTGATTGTGCGATAATTCTCGCACTTGTCAGCTCTTGCCGTCTTCGGAATTGTGTGGATGATGCTTATCCGAAAGTCAGATAGTATATCGCCAGACTCATATTTTCTACACACCAACGTGAATAATCGTTTTGTTGCCACTTCCCCGAATGATTTTAGAAATTCTGATGGAATGTTATCAATCCCTTCTGCCTAATTTGACCTTAAGTCCTCCAAAGCTCTTTTACATTCCGATTCTAATACTGGATCCCCTATCGCTTCTAAATCGACTCCTGTTTCTTTTTCCATCACATCAGACCAATCTTCACCCTCATTCCAATATGAACAACAAAAAGAAGCGTAAATACATGGATAAAAGAACACAGAAGTCTTTGCCGATTAGGAAAATAGATAAATCGGCTGTAGCAGAACACTCTTTTCAGTCAGGAAATCATCAAGTGAAGTTTACCGAAACAAAAATTTTATCTACGACGACGAACTATTACCCACGGCTTTGTAGAGAAGCAATTGAAATATATAAACATAGGGATTAATTTTAATCGGAAAGAAGAGACCATGAAACTTAGTGATATTTGGTCAGTAGCACTACAGAATTGCTAGACAGTTTTACCCGTGACGAGATTACGATCGATAGTTAAGTTTTATCTCTGACAAAGATTATCTCTGCATATCACGTGTAACTCTGGTCACGCCCACTTTCTACGATATATAAGTTACTCTCAGACGTCCGACCTGTCAGTCGGCACTACTCACCGGAGGAGAAGCACCCCTCTGAAGATGTCCAGCGCAGCTCTGGACGAAACGTTAGGAGCTGAAGAGTTTCATGGACCACGACCTAACATCTCGGAAGGTTTACCAGAAGATACAATTTGGTTTATTTTCAGAATTTTTCCTCAGTCTCTTGAGATGCGTCTCCTTTAATCTGGTTTCAAAAGACCTTATCAGTCTCAAAGCAACATTTTACACTGTGAATGATGAGAGTTCCCTACTCATTGAAACCTCAGATTTGAACATCTCACCTCATTAGAATTTTTATTTTACCCATGCACCTGATGTTCAAATATATGATTTTCCTGCAATATGTATACAAGTAGAAATTCGTTTTCTGATTCCTTTTTTCTAAATTTTTCAGTTAGACAACTATTTGTCTTTCACCCTGGGCTTTTATGGCGTCTTGTATAAGGAAAACACCGTGTGCTTTATTTTTCATGTGATTCTGAAATTAATGTACTACGGAAATCTATTCTACAAAAAAAAGTTAATTTCATTATAATATTGATCAGTACTAGAATTGCGTATAAGTCTTCCAAAGTCCTTTAAAATTCTGATTTTAGTACTAGATATCCTATTTCTTCCCTTCAAATCTTGTCTCTTCTGTCATCTCGTTAGTAACAACGAATTACTTACTAATGAGATAGGCTATTAATAGAGTATATAGGCAGCAACAACATATAAAATGTGCCATATGGTGATGTAATATTACATAGTGGCACAACTGTCACAAAAGTAGTACACTGAGGAAAATTTCAAATTTTATCCGATTCGACAACATAGTGAGATAAAGTTTCAATGTAAAATACCTGACGTTGACTACTTAACTCATAACAATAATAAAACATATGATAATGAACTCTCTCTACTTAAATCCCGTCATGTCATGATGAAAGTAAAGCACAAACTGACTTTTTAAATACCAAAGATGAAATGAAAAAATGCGTCTGGCTAGGCCGGGAACACCACATGTGGAACGCCCGCCCGACCCCCTCGTGCAAGTCTGTTTAGACGGCGCCACTTCGGTGACTTGCGTGTCAATGAGGATGAAATAATAATTAAGGCAAAGCGACACCCAGTCTCGGAGCACAGAAAATCTCCAACCTGACCTATCATCGAACGAAGGCCTCTTTCATCGCATTCCACCGCTCTTACCACTCAGATACGGAGGCGGACAACGTCATAGATAATATTATATAAGAGAAGAATGTAGTTGAGTTAAATTACGTGTGAATGTCGTTTCTCCTGAGGCAGCCGCTGACTGCTCTGTGTTTATGATTCATACAATCAGACTAACCATCGACGTATCGAGCTGACGCTTCAGATGCTTATGACAATTGAAAAATTGGCCACGAGAAATTTCTTTTTCCTATATTTAGTTTTGCAGAAAATCATCATAGAATCACTGAATTCAAGTGGAATCACGTATGACCTCACTTCTCTATTGGGGTTTTATACATCGATGTTGTCTTACAATATATACTTGTTGCTATAATTACTTTGTTACAGTCCTCACAATATTGTTGGAAAGTGCGACTTTTAACAGTACTTCATAAGCTGTCCGTTATTCAGTACATGCTTACGCAGACTAGTTCTGTGTCTGTTGCATCCAATTGAAAATAGCTCGTCACCTTTGCGAAAAGGAAGTGCTGAAAGTATTACTATAATATAAACATCCCTCTGAGGAATCAGATAGTGATATCAGCGATGTACATGCTGATGTCTCATGTTTTGATGGAGTAATAAAGGTCTTAGAATATTCCTGAACAGACGAAAGTACGGAAGTGCTAACGTCCAGCCTGTAAAGGGAGTGACACATGCTTCTGACTTATGTACATAAGTACTTACATTACATTAATATTTGTTTCATAGATTATGAAGTTTACTTTACACAGAGCTGTCATTCAGACGTTCTTTTAATTTGTTTGCAAATGTTGATTGGCTATCTGCTAGACTTTTAATGCTATTTAGCAAATGAACAAAGGTTTTGGTGGCAGTATAATTCACCCCTTTCTGTGCCAAAGTCAGATTTAACCCAGAGTAGTGTAGATCATCCTTTCTTGTGGTGTTGTAACTATGCACGTCGCTACAATTTTTTTAAAAGTGGGATGAGTTATTAATAACCAATCTCATAAGTGAAATATATATTACAAAGGTACTTTCAATATCGCAAGTTCCTTAAAGAAATATCTGCAAGCTGACCTTGGGTGGGGTCCAGCTGTTATTCTGATTAAACACTATTATACAATGATATTTTTCCTCTTAATGATGAATTACCCAAAAATATGTTGCAATATGAAAGCAGTGAATGAAAATTATGATAGCAGTCTAACTTTGTATATCAGCAAAATCTGCAAGAACCCTAACAGCATAAGTAGCTAAACCTAACTGTTCCAACAGATCATCAATGTGTTTCTTGCAAATCAATTTCTCATCAATGCATACATATAGAAATATTGAATTTCTGCCTCAGCGACAGACTTTTCTTCAAATTCCATATTTATCAGTGGTGTTATGCCATTTACTGTGCAGAATTGTATGTACTGTGTTTCCTCAAAATTTAGTGAGAGTCTATTTGCAGAGCACCACTTAACAATTTTCTGAAAGGCATTATTTACAACCTCCTCAGCTGATTCTTGTTTGTTGGGTGTGATTGTTATACTTGTCTCATCAACAAAAAGAACTAGTTTTACATATTCATGAATACAGAGTGTCAAGTCGTTAATATATATTAAGAACAATAAGGAACCCAAGACTGAACAGTGTGACACCATTCTGGATTCCTCCCCAGTCAGAGAACACCGCTGATTATTGCAGAATATCTGTAATGTTGATTTCAATCTTGTCCATTCTTCCAGTTAAATATGTATTAAAACATTTGTGTACTGTCACACTCATACCACAATACATAAGCTTATCTAGAAGAATTTCATGATTCATACAGTCAAAAGCATTTGGAGACCACAAAATATCCAAGTGGGTGATGTTTAGTTATTCAGAGCATTTAACATCTGATCAGCGAAAGTATATATAGCATTATCTATTGAAAAGCCTTTCTGAAATCCAAAACGACATTTATTTAGTACTTAGTTTTAACAAATATGTCATGCTACTCTTGAATACATTACGTTTTCAAGAATTTTTGATAAAGCTGTCAGAAATGAGATTGGGTGATTGTTATCAGCAGCAGACCCGTCCCCTCTTTTACGCAGCAGGTTAACTGTAGCATATTTCAATCTATTGGGAAGAATGCCCTATTTCAATAAGCTACTATATATGTGACTGAGAATCTTACCTATCTGTTGGGAACATGCTTTTAATACTCTGTGAGAAATATCATCAATTTCATGTGAGCTTTTACTTTTGAGTGAATTTATTATTTCCCTACTTTCAACAGAAGAGGTGGGTTGAATTTCAAATTTATCAAATAGCGTAGGTACTGCCTCTTCCATATATTGCCTTGCATTTTCTAATGAATAGCTGGATGCTAGTTTCTCTACAATATTTGAAAAATGATTAATAAAAGTGTTTTCTACTTCTAACTTTTTGTTAACAAAATTGTTTCACAGAAATACAATCTCCCTGTGCTCTCAGCTGCCCTGTTTCCCTTTTAACAACATTCCAAGTTGTTTCAGTTTCAGTATCAGTGGTGCTAGTCTCAGACATAATGCACATACTTCTTAATACAGTGCTGTAGTTTTTATAATGATTCACGGTTTCTGGATCATTACTCCTTCTAGTTATAAGTTATATTTCTGTTTTCTGTTTATAACATATTTTTATCCCTTTAGTAAACCATGGCTTTTTAGATGCTTTCTTGGAATTATATTTCGCTGTTTTCATAGGGCAACAGTTTTCATATATACTCACAATGGTATCATGGAATAAGTTAAATTTTATATGACTATCAGGTTTCCTGTACAACTCATCCCAGTCTAAATGTTGCAAGCTATCGGTCAACATTGCAATTGTTAAATCGCTAATTGAATGCACTGTTTTGTAGGACTGTTTTGCTTTACTGTATGGGGCTTTTGTCATATACTGTAACTAGCTGCTGTAACTAGCTGTGCACCATGATCAAACAGACAGATAGAAAAAGGTTTTATTTGATTAAATTTATTTTGGTCTATAAAACATTATCGATCAGTGTGCTGCTTTCCTGTACCACTGGAGTGATATCAAGTTGAAAAAAACAGTTAATACTTCCAGGTCAAACTTTCTATTGGACTCTTTCAGAAAATCTTCGTTGAAATTCCCATCAGCAATTATTTTCTTCCCTCTATTTGACAGATATAAAAACAAATAATCAGAGTTTTTTTTCAAAAATAGCTGAAAATTTCCAAATGGGGACCTATACACAGCTACAATTACAAAAGTACATTATTTAGTTTACGCTCACATGCCACGCTTCTACATGTCAGTCTTCAGAACATTTTTTAGTTTCCAAACTTTTCAGACTATTATAAATTTTAACAAATATAGTAACTTCTCCTCTCTCCATAGTGTCTCTACTTATATGTGCTAAGAGCTTATTTCCACCTACAGTTGCCTTTGCCATGTCTGTGACTATATGATTTTCTGTCAAGCATAATACATCTATTCCACCCTCAGTATATAAATCTTCTGAACAAACTAGAAGATCATCTGTATTGTTTCATAATCAGATGATATTCTGATGCAATATACCAACATTATTTTTTCACTTTGCTTTTATGAGAACCTTAAAATATGCTAACAGTGTTTTCTACTGTACTTTTATGCGGATATTGTGATATTTTAACATCTATCATACCTGCTTGTCTGAGCTTCTCATTAAACTTAATTTTATTCAATCTTGAATCATTGTACACTGATCTTAGCCTAAACAAAATAGTTAGTCTCATGAGCTTCAGTGCCCCCCATAAGGATATTGCTATCATTACAACCAATTTACCCTTCACTTTCCTACAGAGATGCAAGCCATGTCCAGTAAAGTTGCACCTACCAGTACCATGAAGAAGAACCAAACCTATGCCTGACAAAGTAGCACCTGAATCAACTGGTCTAGCTCCATGTTGACCCTTCTGACGTTGGGGCTGATCATACCACATGAAAGCAGGAGCCAAGCAAACCTTTGTATGGTTCATTGCAGATGCTATTTTCACCAAGTCACACTCAATATTGTAGTCCTGATCCCTACAGCACTGCCCTCCCCCCCCCCTCAGCCACCATCACAACATGATCCTGCTTTGTAAAACCCTTGCACAATGATCCTACATCCTCTGTCACTTGTCTAAGACATGCACTGGAATTGAAGAAACTTGTGACCAGACATATGTCACACCACTTCCATGGCTGCTACCTAACAACAGAACTTTCCTCCCACTTTCTACTTTTTTTTTCAAACAGTCGGTTTCCAGGTGAAAGTCTATTGAGACCTGGATACACTTCATCTACCAGAGCCTCTTCCTTAGTTAACTAAGATAGTAAGGCGAATCTGCTGTTTGTGCCGATGTTGAAACTGTTGGGTACTGTTCTATTTCTGTGTGCCCTGCTCCTTGCTACCATTTCCCACCTGTCTTCGCCCTTTTCCCCCTTAACCTCCCCAGCTGCTCCATAGCACTATCCACTTCAGCCTTAAGGGCTCTAATCTTCCCTTCCTGTTCGGCTATTTTCCTATCCTTTTCAACACTGCAATACCGTGGAAGAGATCTATTTACTTCCCTAATTCCCATGCCATTACATCCCCCCACCCCCCATCAATGTAACCATCTGTCACAACAGATGCGTAGAACCACAAAACTATCTTTCCCACAGCACTACACTTCTCGCTCACGGGTGCTTACAATATTTTTACAAAATTTATCTAGGCGATAACAATAATGTTCTATAAACCAGAGATCAGAAAAGTCACTAAAATTATGTGGATCACTAACGTATGTGTATACTATTAATGTAGTAATGTAATGCACATAATCCACGTTGAAACACAAACCGTGTGTACCCAAAAAAACTAGGCCTAAGATGGCGTATGTGCGGTACAGACTTCAGGCGTTTTGAAAAGAAATAAAATATAGATGTTAAAAACTTTAATTCCCTAAGTAGATACGGCACTACTAAATATGTTTATGATAAATTTGTATGTAAATCTATGTTTGAAGTATGCGGAAACCGGTCCTCACGTTATGCTTTTTTTTTTTTTTTTTTTTTTTTTTTTTAGAAATACGTGGAAACGGTTGCATCAATAAATTATATGAAAGAGGCTCTAATTAACTTCCATATTTATTGTATCACAAGTTACTACTAACCTGCAGTAGTCTCTAGTGCCTTGACACATCCATTTTACCTGTCTGTTGAAGGTCATAACCAAAGACGTTTGGCACAAGTACACCTCTCGAACTAGTTGTGGAAGAGAGGAAACATGCAATACGGTGTGAGTAAAACCAGACCAAACAAAAATTCGCATAAAACTATGTGGACTCCATGCTACAAGCTTTCCACTTTTTTCTTAAGAAGAACTTTATTGTTGAAATATTAAAAAATATTAACAAAGAGGGATGTCTTATTTGCTGCAGTAGATGGCCAATAGATGCTGCTAAACTGAAGTGCTTTATCGGTTTCTTAATTCTAGCAGATACTTACACATCCGCGGTAAAGAGAATGGTAGACATATTTTATGTGGGGTAATGGCTAGAAATCATTTTACTCAAATTTCAAAATACAGTCGAGTTGGCGATGTTAATGCGAGACGTCGCAGCCGTGCTCCTGACAAGGTGGCTCACGCCAGATAAATATTTGAAATGCGTGGAAAGACATTTCAAGACGCTTATGTTCCTCACTGCAAAGTAACACTCGATGATCAGCTTGTGAAACTTTTTGTTAGGTGTCCATTTCGTTAATACATTCGGAACCCAGGAAACCCAGGAAAATTTTGGTTGAATTTATGAACTGTAGGTTATTGTGCAAGATTTTATGTTCTCAATCTGCAGGTTTACACTGGTTGACAGGAAAATGAATCACGGTGAAGTTGGTCGAGGCAAGAGAGATGCTTTAAATACGACGAAAGGCTCAGAAGACGGTGCCACGAAAGTAACAAATAACGATTTCTTCACAAGCTTTAGTCTGGCAAGAAAACTTCCGAAACTCGATCTCATACCTTTACGAACAATTGTTAGAAATAAAGGAAAAGTAGTAGTAGCTTTCAGCCAGTTCAAAGATCGAGTTAAATATTTATCCATGTTTCGGTCCCAAGGGCATACATCAATTATTCTGATTTGTCCTAAAAAAATTATAACTTTGTTTAGTACAATGCAGCCAAGGAAGGAAGTGGAAGATCATAAATAATCTAAGCCTACATCAACATCTAATGATTCTGCATTATAAAAAACAAATTGAGAAGTGGCTACAACGGACAAGATGGTTAGAGCGTGCTCTGCGTAAAGATGTGAGTTGAAGATGGCCAGTGTTACATTCTACAACATGTTGACACTAGAGCGATGAATGCATTTATCATATATCGGCATCTTACACTAGATTGGACAGAAAAGACGGAATTTCTCATGACCTAGGAAAGAAACCCATTGGTAGAAAACTACGTAGTACTATTTCCACAGTAGTTTATCAACAACAAAGTTCAAAAACAGAAGACTGTCTACTTTGTGAAAGAACTGTGGATAGAAAATAAACCGGTAAGAGCGCAAAATTTGGATGTTGAGTGTGTAACACTCTCACGGAAGTTTCTTATCTTAAATGCACACCTCATAGTTGCCGCTACTGTCCCTATGGGACTTGATCGAAAATATTTAGTTTCAGCGAAACCGTTAATACCTTTTACTGAAATAAATGCATTGAAATAATTTTGCACTTTCATTTACATTCAAGCCACTACCATCAAGTTATAGAACTTTTAAAAATATAAGAATGTAACTATATTCAACCCTTATTAAAATTATCCTTAATAAAACGAAGATCCTACTGGAGTCACTAGAGATGCCGTTGGTACTCAGTAAAACAAAAAATATTCGGTATTAGGAGGGTCAAGTTTCAGATGATGGTCATTTTGATGGACCTTCTGTTTGCTCTGAAACCATAGGTGGATTGCGAAATTTCGTCAGATGAGGGCGCTGTGCTTGATTTGTGACGGTACGCTCTGGTGTGCCGTACCGGTACCTCTGGCCTTTGCTACTTTATCTAAGGCCTCGTTGAATAACACTACAGTGTGCTAGGATATACAAATCTTGCGAGTTTATCTGTGACTAATTTCCTGTTGTCGGTTTTTGTTTGTATGAGAAGTATATTTCGTTTTTAGCTGTCGGCCACTAATAAAATACAATGTGTTCCTTTTTTTATTATTTAAAAATTAACTTTTTGACACCTACATTTTATCGTCTGTGTATCAGGTTTGGATTTCTACGATAACTAAGTGACCTTTTGCTTTGCACTAAGTATTGTTTACGAGGCACATCATAGTTGTCATTTAAAACTTGTTGAATTGCTCCTTCATTTCCCTGGGCAATTTATTGTGCAGCTGTACTCTCTTGTGTGAAATTCTGTTTTTGATTTTTTGTTTAATTTTTCTTTGTGTTTAGCGTAAGATAAGGAAGTTGGGAGTATTTTCAAAGAAGTGAGGTTATTCTGTAGTAGTGGTAACGTAACTTTGCAAGATAACGTTTCATTAATCCTGCTGTAGCAGTCCTCTTCTTTAGAACTTGAAGGTTCACAGCAATTGTCATGCAGCTAAACTGCTTTCTTAGTCGGTTGTTTTTGGCAGCTGTTATGGTAGGGTACGAAGCAAAAACCATCGTGTCCATGATGAACCTGTTTTTTTTTCACGTCAGTTACGTCTCTGAAATTCTTGCTTCCAATAATATTTACTACAAACCTATTGCAGAAAGTGTAGAACTGACGTAAAAGCGACGTTGACAGTAGTCCAGATGAGTAATCCAAGATACAGTGCGAGTGTCGTAACGCTAAGAATTGACTTCCGAAGGTTGCTATCGTCAAATACTTCAAAAATAAATAAACCAAATTTTTCGTATGAATTATTTGTATATCACTTTAGGTGTCATAGTACCTATTGTGCATAAATAAAATGCACATTGCTTGCTTATTGCAGACCTAAAATGGATTCACAACGATGAAGAAAAAAATCATCGTGAAATGCTCCACACAACAATTCCTTGTTTAATCAGCGCACGATTCTGACCACGGGAGAGCGCAGATAAATTGTCATGCTGTCCATTGGCAAAACTAGGAAAGACTACACTGAATGGGATCATTACATCCAGCTCATAACAAAATGCTGCAAAATTACCTAATCTTCGGAATTACCTTATCCTACCCTATAGGAATGGTTCCTTTAAAAGAGCACTGCCGACTTCCTCCTGCATCCTTCCGTAATCCGATAGGACCGATGAAATCCTGTTTGTTTCCTTCCCCTGAAGGAACCAACCAACCGACCTTACCCTTTAAGTGAGGTTTGGATTTGTTCCATTATCAGGAATAGAAGTGTTCGTCTAACAAATACGAACGTTTTCAATATATGAAATATACAGCCAACCGCTTGCGTAATTTTACTGTAAAAACATTGACCAGGTTTCAATACCACTAAAGCTATCTTCTTCAGAAGGAACGTCACATAATTTATATGGCGTTCCTTCTGAAAAGAAGGAATGTTATTGACACATGGTCAAGGTTTTTTCAGTGAACTGACACAACACGTTGGCTGTATGCATCACATATTGAAAATTTATTTACGGATGCTGCTTTCAGCCATGTGGGTGTAGTGACCGATAACAGTGAAATTCTGGCTGCATTTCAATAAAGTTGTTACGCAGAATTTGGCGGCTTGACGTTGCTGCCTTACATCGCAGAAAACCTTTTACCTTAATATATGAATATGTAGAGGGTATCTGTTCCTTCGGAATCGTCCGAAAGAACAGATACCATCGGTGACCGTTCAGCTCGTTAGAATGAAATTACAATAATATCAATACAGTGGAATGAATACCCTTAGCTGCATACAGGCGCTGATATACGTCAACGGGGACAGTTGAAAATGTGTTTACCTTAAGCCTGCGTTCGAACATCTCTTTGTGGAAGACCGATCATTTCAGGCTTCCTTAGCTGCGATTGTTGGCCTTATATTCCACTGCAGAATGTTAATCTTTTCGTCTGGCCTTATTTGTTAGAACGCCCTCTTCTTCTTTTTTGCATTTGATATCCATGTCAAAATCTTCTACAACAATATCAAACTGTCACTGTCCGTGAATTTGTAGCTTTTGAAGTTCGTAATTATTTGGCCGATATAGGCTCCACTTTATAGCTGAAACAGGATACTGAATTTCACTAACAAGATGCAGCTACCTGCCCGCATAACATTGCCTGTCCGTTGCTGACTGCATGGGGGCGGTGGGGATCCATTACTGCTTGAAAGAATGTATCCCGTGCTGCGTGTTTGGTAGTTTCAGAGTAATTTGGTTGGGCTACGATCTCTTTAGCTTATATAAAGATTTATCGAATGACATTCTCTTAAAAATGTGTAAGAGAATTTATCTTCGATTTCGAAAGTAGTTGACATTCGGATGTGAAAAAACCCTTAAAATGTTTCGTATAGGTGTACATCAGACATTTTAAGGTGCTTCGAGTATCATGAAGCCAACAAAAATACCGCAATGAGTGTATATCATATCATAATATGATGAATAAGTCTGAGATTAAAATATGGCTCCAAGAGATTCTGGGAGAGATAGGTACGGGAAGATGGTGGGAGTGGTAAAAGGGGACAGGTAGGAAGTAACATATAAGAGGAGGGAGGGGCGTACGACAGCCTACTCTGATTTATTTGACATAAATATTTTAAAAGCATATGCAAGGGCGAAGGTACTTGAAGTTACCAAACGTAAAACTTAAACGAGAAATTAGAAACATTTTCACGTGTCAGCGATTATCACATCCGAACTCTGTAGCGGAGTGCGCGCTGATATGAAACTTCCTGGCAGATTAAAACTGTGTGCCCGACCGAGACTCGAACTCGAGACCTTTGGCTGTTGCGGGCAAGTGCTCTACCATCTCAGCTACCGAAGCACGACTGACGCCTTGTACTCACAGCTTCACTTCTGCCAGTATCTCGTCTCCTACCTTCCAAACTTTACAGAAGCTCTCCTGCGAACCTTGCAGAACTAGCACTCCTGAAAGAAAGGATACTGCGGAGACATGGCTTAGCCACAGCCTGGGGGATGTTTCCAGAATGAGATTTTCACTCTCCAGCGGAGTGTGCGCTGATATGAAACTCGGTCGGGCACACAGTTTTAATCTGCCAGGAAGTTTCATATCAGCGCACACTCCGCTGCAGAGTGAAAATCTCATTCTGGAAATATCCCCCAGGCTGTGGCTAAGCCATATCTCCGCAGTAGCCTTTCTTTCAGGAGTGCTAGTTCTGCAAGGTTCGTAGGAGAGTTCAGTAAGGTTTGGATGGTAGGAGACGAGATACTGGGAGAAGTAAATCTGTGAGTACCGTTCGTCAGTCGTGCTTAGATAGCTCAGATGATAGAGCACTTGCCCGGGAGAAGCAAAGGTCACGAGTTCGAGTCTCGGTCGGGCACACAGTTTTAATCTGCCAGGAAGTTTTATAAAAATATGGATTATTTTACACCAAAACTATTATAAAAATTTATAGAAAAGTTTGTTGCAGTAAACTGGTCTCTTAAACTCACAACGGCAAGCCGTCGCTTGCTTTGATCATAAATATATCTCTGCGTGACGCTAAACTTTATTGTCTTAACATAAAGAAAATTATTATCTTTTAAGTAACCTTCAAATCGTAAGCTAAATACATAATCTTTCATTTACGAAATTAGTGAATTTACGCATGGAATTTTCGTTGCGTATGTCTTCAGGCACTTTCAGAACTCAAATTAATAATCAGATTAACTAATTTAATAAGATTTAACCTTGAACTGCTGGTGTTGCACGTGTATTATCATAAAAAAAATCAGATGTCCAACAATTGTGGGAGCACAAATGCGGACAGTGGCGTATTTAAGCATATAAAGACAATGACAAGTTCTTATTCATCTTTTTATAACTACAATGACCCGATAAATCTTACAAAGGAAATGATAAACACAAATCAGAAATAAAGATCGTGCTTGACTGACAAAGCAATCATTGGAGTGGAAACTGTACAAATTCTCCCCTGAATTAATTCCTTTTATAACTCAATCTGACTTCGTTTACTTGAATCCACTGTGAGGCCCCATTCGATTCAAATGTAATCAACTGCAACCAAGTACACCACAAACTATGGTTCACTAGAGAACAGGGAGCTGTGAATATCATTCAACAATCCAACGCCAGAGTAGCAGTGCTTTACCTTTCACCTTGATTCAGATGGCAGCAGAAATCGGCATGCTGTGGGCGAGTAGCGGCGCTTAGCCGCAGCTGTAATGTTCTGACGGGTGCACGAAAATTTGCGAACTACACTGACTGACGTTCTGATTATTGGAACGCGGGAAACTTCCCTCTCACAGCCCTGAAACCCGATAGATTTCAGTGTGAGGTGCACCTGTTTGCTGGACTGCATATATCAATTTGATTCAGAGGCGTAACAGTGATTGCTGGAATTGTCAAACGTCAGACGGCAGAGTCAGGATGAATAAGTTCAACCTCGTTACATACGATATGTCCAAGATGTTGTGCAGTTCCACTGCCGATAGAGCTGAAAACTGCCATTAGCTCTTATTCCACCACAAGTTGCAGACCACAGGTCTCATCCACTAGGGAAAGACCTGAAGCTCTCCACCAGAGGAGGACCAGAAGAAGAAGAAGGCGAAGAATCATAATCATTTTCTACCAAGCCTCGGTAAGGGAGCCGAAGAAAAAAACCGCCTCCACGCTGTACAAATCAATCGAACTGTCTTCTATTCATTGAATCTCCACTCTTAACTGTTCTGTTAGCCTTGGAGGCAATCCAGACACAGTACCGGGGTTCCCACGCTGGGGGAGCAAGCCTCTGCTTTGCATTTTCTGAGAGGAGCCGATCAGTGACTCAAAATCTCTCTTGTCTGAAAAGCGGAGATTTTAGACTAGAGAGGGGTTGTTGTCACGGTAAACATGGCCATGTTTCGGAACAAAAGTCTAGCTAGACGGGACCACAGTCTCTAATTTATGGAGACATCTAATCTCTCGAGGCCGACCATTAAGCTTCCCACATAGTCGTGTCGGGAAATATATGTCCCTGGCGCTAGCGAAAAGAACCTGACAACTTCCTGGCATCAGGGGAGTTAGAGTTTTGCCTCCACTAAATACGTGCACCAACTGCTCTGTCAGTATTATCCCAGCTTCTAACATGAGAATCGTTAGAGTTTTATGACCGTCCCACAGCTTGCACAAAAGCTCAGATTACAGTAGTTATTTCTTAGACGGGCTACTCCACCCGCTTTCTGGCCAGTCTGTCACCTGGCCCAGATAAAATTTTTGGCGAATTGGCGCCTTTCTGCTCCTATGTGGGATTAGGGAGTGCCACAGTCCGAAGTACATCTCCAGCGCTGATTTCCAGAATCACTTGCACTGCCAGATCGCTAGACACAGCATTTATGGCCCCCAGTCCGTCTTTCTCCCTGTTCTCCATTGCCTCCACTACGGCTCTTCTGGTACACGTTCCCTACAGGCTACACACGCAGTTATATGAACATTATGCCCACAATTTCCTCATGAAAAAAGTCATAAACGCCACATACCAGATGAAGTAGTGCGGAACGCCAAGATCATGAACTACAACATGAAAATAATCTGACTGACAGTATTGTTAAAGTTAGAGAGTGGCATGCGATCTCTCAACTACCTGTCCCTCCACACCACATGCAGTGATGCCTATCAGCTGAGGCTGACAAGACGTTCAGTCGGTACTGTACGGCCACCTAACCCTGTTCGGACAGAAATTAGTTGTAATAAAATAGGAGTTCTCACTTTAATACATTTGTTGTTATTTCCTCTTCCTCATCCCTTTTGGGTAGGTGGGACGAGCTGTCAGCAGTACAATATTTTGCGCTCCTCAGCCCAGTTTTTTTAAACATATAACAAAGTTGAGAAGAAATACATTACAAGTCTTTTATTTTGCAAATTAAAAATCGATATATATTAGTTTTTAGCAGTCTGTCTTTGAGTTTTAATTTACAAAGCAAAAGAATTATAATGTTTTCCTCTCAACTTTGTTATATATATCGGAAGGAGAGAATATGTTCCACAAGGTTGGGTAGTGTGGGTAGAAAATATGGGGTACTGTTTGGTAGTAGCCCTGTGGAGATGGGTCAGGTAGTAATCCAATGGAGATTAAGGTAGGTGTTGCTATGGATACTGGGAACACAGAAGGTGGGAAAGACACAGGGTAAGGAGGAATCTGCTGTGTGGGTAGTGTAGTGGTAACAGAAGGAAAGGGATGTTGATGAATGGAGAGGGACAGGGAGAGGGGTGCCTTGATATGAAGTGGGATGGTTTGGGAAGGGTTGAAGTTTGTTAAATGTCAGGGCAATTGGAGTTGGTTGCATTTGTGCTGGGAAAAGGGATGGAGTATGTAGCAGTACGGACAGTGGGATGTTTTTGTAGAGGTGTGGTAGCATACCAGGGTTGGTGATCAGAGGGGCGGGAATGGGATTATTGGAATCTTTTTTGTGGGTAGTGCAGGAGATGTTTGTTGTGGGTGAGGTGTGGTGGGAATTCGATTGGTGATAGAGGATCCACGTGGGTGAAGATAAAAAGATGCAGAAAGTGAGATGGAGTGCATGAGGATCGAGGAATTGGAGGGACTCACAGAAATCTAATTTGCGTAGCAGATGACGGGTCGTATTAGGGTTCTGTAGATGTGGAGACTAATGGAAGGGTGTAATCCTGTATGTGGTTTTCATAGCTTTAGCCTATTGTGGGCATTTTGTTGGATGGTTAGCAGGTGAGACTTACACATCAATTATCATGGTCGTAAACGTTAGGGTAAAGTCATCAACGCGGAAGAAGCTAGTGGTTTGTCCTGTAGATATTGTCTTGGTTTCGGAGGGCCCAATCTTAAGGAGCCACTTGGTACACAGTAGGATAAACTAATGGAAGTGGGTTTGGGGATATTGTTGCGAATTGCGGAATGTAGGGTACAGGGCCAGAAAAATAGTGTCATCAACGTACTGAACGATAAACTAATGGAAGTAGGTTGAGAGATATCTTTGCGAATTCTGAAACGTAGGGTACAGGGCGAGTAAAGCGGTGTCACCAGCGTACTGAAGGAGATGAACTGGTGGAGGTGATTTGGGCATACCAGCAATGCAGAGTCGGTAAAGGGGATAAGAGAGGATGGAGCCTTGGAGCGCTCCTGCAATGGGATGGAGTGTAAGTGGACTGGCGTCGTTAATAGATACAGAAGATAAGCGGTAGATAGGGAGAAAGTGGATATATCTGCAATTTGAAAGGGAGACCTGGATGCCATATATGGTCATAGGCTCACTTTAGTTCGAGAGACACAAAAATAGCAGATTTACGGGTGGTACACTGGTGGGATACCAGATGAGTGCTGGCGCTAGTCGTTGTAAGAGAAACTGGAACGAAATGCACACTGGTTAACATCAAGGAGTGGATGCGTCTGGAGTGATGGATTCGAAGAATTAGTTAAACACTGAGGAAAGGCAGAAGTACCGGCCGGAGGAGGTATTAACCGGAGGTTTGAGAAAAGCTTAGATCTTTCAGGTTTTCTATAATCGGGTAAAGTAACCTGTGGAGCGGATAATGGTGACTAGAAAGGAGTGGGAGTGTTTATTAAGTTGTCGATAGGTAATACCGTGGTGACTGAGGGAGTTGTTGATCTTTTGGTGGATTACTTGTCTTATGTCATGTGCTGTAATAGACGTATTTAACTCTGTGGAATACTGTCCAAATACAGGAAGCTGTGAGCCAGGGACGAGACAGCACTGTTTGTGCGATCATGAAAGGTAGGTAAAAGGAAGTAATCAGAATGAGGGTCATCAAGATTTCAGGAGATGTCAGACAAATACGTTTGCGAAATAATCAGCTCTGCTCAGGTGTCAAGTGTCAGGTGTCACCTCTCATGTTAAAATACGTATATGTCTATAGACAGCAAAAGATCAAAGGAGCCTCATTCAAGTGCTTTTATAAAAGATATGTCAAAGAGAAAATGTATAAAGAGAGAGTGATTACTAAAAAGTGGCTGTAAATATTATCACAATGATAAGAAAGTAAGCAGTTATTTGCAAAAAAAACTGTTAATATGAAATTACAATAAATAGGTTGACATTAGGTTAGCAGTGCCTCCTGGTGTTCTTTTGTATTACAATACAATATATTGCCGGTGCAGCATTACTTCCATGTCCTCACCTCAGTAGTTTACTGCAGGCTCGGCACGCCGCCTCGTCCAACATAGTCGCTGCACTGCTGCAATTGCCAGTTCCCTCCGAGTCCGTCTTAGGGCATTTCGCTGGAGGATAGGATGGTCAAAAGAAGCGAAAGGGACTGCAGGAGAAATCGTTCTCATCGTTTAGCACCTTTACGGTATCCTGCATCATGTTTGTGTGAAAGAGAGGGGGGGGGGGGGAGGAGATCACTCACAATAGTCATATCACAAGAACTTTAATCTGGCGTACAACCCCATCTTTCTTATGTAAGATTTACTTCTGTTCACTCAACACAGTGTTAGTATTCGACCAAGTTATATTATTACTATGGTGTTCTTTAAATCTAGTTTCAGTATCCCGTCTATTTCGTCCTTTTCTTAATTCTTAACAATTACTACACTTGATTAGATATACTCCTGAATTTGCAGGTGGATTCTTGTTTTTATCAGTGTTGTGGTGTTACTGTGTTTTATATGTTTTTCTATAAAGTATACAGGTATAAATGTTTTTAATACGAGCACTTGTATTTTATTACAATAGATTATTATATTAATTTCTTAATGTTAAACTGGGCATATAAACACTATATAAATTTTATGATTTCAACTATATTTACTTGTACTATGCCTTTCAAATACCAGTATTCAATGATTAAGAGTACTTTGTCATCTGCCCCACTTTTTTCCCAACCTACACCTTTTACATCCTCCCCCCCCCCCCCCCCATTTACACGTACCACAATCTCCCATAATACCCACATATGCTGAAGAACTAAAGAGACTGGTATAGTCATGGGTACCCAAACACAGACATATGTGAACAGATAGAATACGGCGCAACGTTCGGCAACGCCTATGCAAGACAACAAGTGTATGGCGCAGTTATTAGATCGGTTACTGCTGCTAAAATGGCAGGTTATCAAGATTTAAGTGAGGTTCAACGTGGTGCTATAGTCAGCGCACGAGCGATGGGACACAGCGTCTCCGAGGTAGCGATGAGGTGGGGATTTTCCCGAACGACCATTTCACCAGTGTACTTCGAATATCAGGCATCCGGTTAAACATCAGACCTCCGACATAGATTCAGCTGGAGAAAGATCCTGCAAGAACTGGACCTACGACGACTGAAGACAATTGTCAAACGTGACAGAAGTGCTACTCTTCCACAAATACTGCAGATTTCAACAATGGGTCATCGACAAGTGTCAGCGTGCTATCCATTCAACGAAACATCATCGATATGGGCTTTCGGAGCTGAAGGCCCACTCGTGTATCCGTGATGAATGCACGACACAAGGCCTTACGCGTCCCCTGCGCCCGTCAGAACCTACATTGGACTGTTGAAGACTGGAAACATGTTGCATGGTCGGACGAGTGTCGTTTCAAAACGTATCGAGCGGATGGACGTTTGGAGGATACAGAGATAACCTCATTAATCCAGGGACTCTGCATGTCAGCAGGGGAATGTTCGAGCTATTGGAGGCTCTATAATGGTGTGGGGCGTGTGCAGTTGTAGTGATATGGGGCCCCTGATACGTCTAGATACGATTCTTACAGGTGACACGTACGTAAGCATCTTGTCTGATCACCTGCATCCATTCGAGTCTATTGTATATTCCGACAGATTTGGGCAATTCCAGCAGGACAATGTGACAAGTCAAACGTCCAGAAATGCTGCAGAGTGGCCCCAGGAAGACTGCTGAGTTTAAACACTTCCACTGGCCAGCAAACTCCCCAAACATGAACATTACTGAATACATCTGGGATGCCTTGCTATGTGCTCTTAAGAAGAGATATCCACCCCCTGGTACTCTTGCGGATTTGTGTACAGCCCAGCAGGGTTCACGTTGTCAGTTCCCTCCAGCACCACTTCAGACATCACCCGAGTCCATGTCATGTCGTGTTGGAGCACTTCTGCGAGCTTGCGGGAGCCCAGCACCATATTAGGGTGGAGTATCAGTTTTTGGCTCTTCAGTGTAATAGCAGTGGGTAATATTATAATTTCATTCTTTATATCATGTGTTGATATGACGTATATGCACTGCAATATTTTAGTTCGGTTCATGATGTTCGAAGCGCCTGATTGTATCTGTTATACGTCTGTATGAATCATTTTAGTGGGTTTATCACATTTCAAGATGGCAAGTACTTGCCGAAACCGGTAATATCAATATTTTAAGCAATTATGGTGTTACAAATAATTAGACACAATTTTTAAAGGTCACTTCCTTCCAGTTGACAATATCTCAATTTTAGTAGAAAAACTTTGGCTTCTTTAAATCGGATAATGAGATTCACTGTTGTCCAGTTTATCTGAAAACACTTGCGTTGCAGTCAGGAAAGTATAGTTTGATTCGAGATGATTTTGTTTCACACGGATTAGAGCTGGACGTATACACAAGAGACGTGGATGGATCTTGAATATTTTGTGTAGCTGATGTTAGTCATTTGTTACTTCTGAGGAAATCGAAGAGAGATGACACTGCTATACCGAAGAAAAAGATAAGGCACATCTCTGCCTATACGTTGACACTGACACGGGAAGGATTTCAGAGACGATTTTGATAACGCATGTTTGTGGAAGTGCTCATTGTGATGTCCTAGGTTAGTTAGGTTTAAGTAGTTCTAAGTTGTAGGAGACTGATGACCAAAGAAGTTAAGTCCCATAGTGCTCAGAGCCATTTGCTCATTGTGTAATTTATCTAATTTCATACAGGAAAGAATAGTTTCTGCAATTTCTTATTTTCTACTCCAACGCGCGAAGTCCTTGCCTTGTCGTCTTTGAGCTACAGTTCATGCTTCAAAATATTCACCTAAGAAAAGTCATATTCGACTAGTTTGTTGATATTTTAAAGTTACGAAATATCCTAGTTCTATTTCCACCAATCCGAACACAGAATATATGTTCCATATTTTGGAATGAAGACAAATATGAGTTTTACGAAGCATCTGTTGGGGAAATATCTCATTTCCAGACTTCCACTCTATGTAAATAAAATAGAGGCCTACTGCGTTATCGTGATAAAGATTATTCTTATGTTGTTTATAGGTTGCTGGGTGTTTCCGGGGTATTCTCTGGTATGCATTTGCTGACATTAAGGCTTCAGAAGTGAAGAACAATGTAGTAAATGGTTAGACTAATTACACTGACATTCAAGTGTGCTCTGCTGAGGACTACAAGTTATTTGCGCAGGTATCTAATTTGAACCTGTACAGCGTGTTTTTGTCACAACTTTCCTCTCAGGCTTTATTACTTGATGATAACCGCCGTCTCCTTGTGTTATCAGCAAGTGGACAGGACATGTAAGGGCATTATCACGATCTGCATTCAAGAAAAAGGAGTCAGAAGCAGTGTCGACCGTGAAAGGAGTTTGCCAAGTCGGCATTCTCTACTACTGTTGTCGAAGAGCGTGGAGTTAGGTTTAAATGAATAGAATAACTGTCAGCAGAATCTGAGATGAAATGCAGGGCTCTCTTACATTCGACAGTGATAAGATCGGAAGGGTTTTGTCTTGTAAGTGCTTAGGGTATCATAGCAACGATAACTGGAACTTGGCTAAAGAAATTCTATGAAGAAATTAACAGTCCAGAAATTCTTACACGAAATTGAAGACAGTGGGCTGTGACATAAGTATTATACTACGCACTCCACTACTTCGATGACAACGTGTTCAGTATCACACTTCATGGAGACTTACCACAGTATTAGGTAAGAGATTGGAAGCATTTGAATTGTGGACGTGTCGAAGAATATTAAGGACACAGTGGAAAGGTAAAGTCACAAATGCGGCAGTACTGCGGAGTATAACAAAGATTTTAGAAATTCCCAGTACCACCAAGGAAAAAGAACGCTATTATTTGGTAATATCATACACATAATTAACTCTACCTGTCGCAGCTAATACTTCAACAACACGTCGACGGTGGATTTGGTCTAGTGCATAGAAGGTTATATTGCTTGAAGAACTGAAGTCAGGGCTGTGGGCTGAGAACAGAATCGCTCTTCAGAAAAATCGTGGGCAAACAACCAATCACCTTACAGGTACCCGTGGTATTGGAGGACGAGACACTTACAGAAAAAGATGATTGAAAACTGAAACGGCAATTGACAAAGCTGTGCTGAGGTCACTCAAGCTCAGACAAGTGGGAGGTGTTCAAACAGTGAACGGGAGCATAACAGTATTGCCCATTGTCTCTTGAGAGAGTCTGTTTAAAATAATGAGATCTAACGGCATCATACTGTGATGAGTTCTCAGCCTGTTGTAAATTTACTTGTACGCAACCACGTAAAAGGAAAAAAATGCAACATCAGCCAATACCGCGCATGATGCTCACACTTCCAATTTCCGAGCATAACTCCAAAATAAACCACTTCATGTCATAAGGTCCCAGTGTTAAACATGCTTTTCTGCTTTGTCACTTAAAACGTTACTTTTTTTATGCACACATAAAAAAGGTTTCCATCACTCGGTTCCGAGAGTTCAGGAACCAGTACAGAAAACTGGAACAGAGATCAACATAAACATCATTTCCGCCATTTTTATTGTTCATTAAGACCACACATCGCATGTTGTACCACCATAAAGCGTGACCTTCAGAGGTGGTGGTCCAGATTGCTTTACACATCGGTACCTCTAGTACCCAGTAGCACGTCCTCTTGCCATGATGCATGCCTGTATTACTCGTGGAATACTATCCAAAAGTTCATCAAGGCACTGTTGATCCAGATTGCCCCACTGTTCAACGGAGATTCGTCGTAGAACCCTCAGAGGGTCACGTCGTCTATAAACAGTCTTTTCAATCTATCTAAGTATGTTCGATAAGGTTCATATCTGGAGAACATACTGGACACTCTAGTCGAGCGATGTCGTTATCCTGAAGGAAGTCACTCACAAGATGTGCACGATGGGGCCGCAAATTGTCGTCCACGAAGACGAATGTCTCTGAAATATGCTGCCAATATGGTTGCACTATCGGTCGGAGGATGGCATTCGCGTATCGTACAGCCGTTACAGCGCCTTCCATCACCACCAGCGGCGTACTTCGTCCCCACATGATGCCATCCCAAAACAGCAGGGAACCTCCACTTTGCTGATCTCGCAGGACAGTGTGTCTAAGCGTTTAGCCTGACCGGGTTGCCTCCAAACACGTCTCCGACAATTCTCTGGTTGAAGACATATGCAACACTCATCGTTGAATAGAACGTGATACCAATCTTGAGCGGCCCATTCGGCATGTTGTTTGGCCCATCTGTACGCGCTGCATGGTGTCGTGGTTGCAAAGATAGACCTCACCATGGACGTCGGGAGTGAAGTTGTCCATCATGCAGCCTATTGCGTACAGCTTGAGTCTTACCACGAAGTACTGTGGCTGCATGAAAAGCATTATTCAACGTGATGGCGTTGCTGTCAGGGTTCCTCCGAGATATAATACGCAAGTAGCGGTCATCCACTACAGAAGTAGCTCTTGGGCGGCCTGAGCGAGGCATGTCATCGACAGTCCCTGTTTCTCTGTATCTCCTTCACGTGCGAACAACATCGCTTTGGTTCACTCCGAGATGCCTGGACACTTCCCTTGTTGAGAGCCCTTCCTGGCACAAAGTAACAATGCCGACGCGATCGAACCACGGTATTGACAATGTAGGCAGGATTGAACTACAGACAACACGAAACGTGTCCCTCAAAGCTGGTGAAATTACTGGAACTGATCGGCTGTCCATAGCCTCTGGTCATGCATGGTCGTTTACATCTTTGGGTGGGTTTAGTGACATCTCTGAACAGTCAAAGGGACTGTGTATGTGATACAATATCCACAGTCAGAGTCTATCTTCAGGAGTTCTGGGAACTGGGGTGAGCAAAAATCTATTTTGTTGTGTGTATTTATCATTTTTTTTTTACTTGACGAAACTTGGTTGCAGTTTTCTTTAAGTCTTGTTTGAAAACGTGAAAATATGAAGGGCGTGGCACTCAGTCAATGAAGGAGCTTCTGACGTGACTACAGCAGCCCGACTGCAGCATTTCGTCCGCTGTGGCACTATTAGTGGGAGGGGGATGGCGCGCCTGCGCCACATTTAATCCCTGGGCGAAATCGCCGGTTTTCAGTTTGATAGCAGGCTAATTGTACTTGGGGCCATCCTAGAGAGACTGAAATGTGGTAAATTCATCGACTCGACCCAGAATTGAACCCAGGGCCTCCAAGGCAGCAATCCAGAATACTACTCACTAGACCACCACAGTCAGTGTTCTAGTATACTTTATACATGATCCACTTACATTAATTTGACCACTGCCTATGTTCGCCGTCAACGTGCAATACCTATTCACACAAAACAGGTGGCAGCATTACCAGTGAGGAGTATATGTAACATGTCCGAGTGGATGCCAAGAACCGTATAGCACTGTGGAACGGAGAGACGTCAAAACGGTATGATTATTGGCTTTCGGGCCAAGAATGGAAGCACTTCCGAAACGGCTATTCGTAAACTGTTCGCGTGACGCCGTGGTTAAAATAAATCGTGCTTGGCAAATTGGCACTATCCTACACCTTTGCCGATGCTTCTGTGGTGCACAAAAGGGCATAAATGACAGGGGCGAACGACGGATGTGGAGATGTGTATGGTCGTAAGGCTTGCAGGTGTTGAGCAACTGACAGTGCAAATGAACCGAGTCACTATCAACAGGATCTCCTCAACGACACTTCACTGAAAGTCTGTGTAAACCTCCATAGCAGGCGCTTGGTTCATCCACCCACGCTGACAGCCGTTCATTGGTCACAAAGGCTGCAATGTGCACGCTAGTACCGCAAATGAATGCCCATTAGCGGCGACATTTGACCTTGACGTTTATTACGTCGATCAGATGACTATTAACGTTTGTTGCGTGAAATGACCGAACGCAAACTAGGAGGGAGCGTTGTGGGCTGCGAAATATTTTCGTGGCATTCTCTGGGTAATTTCGTTATTCTGGAAGACACAGTTGATCAATACAGGTATGCATCTATCCTTGGATACCGTATCCACCACAGCATGCAATTTGTGTCTCCTTGCCACGATTACATCTACCAACAGGACAATTCTATGTGTCTCACAGCTCTTGGTGGACGTGGGTGATTCGAAGATCAATAGGATAAGTTTACCGCATTCCCCTGATCACCAAATTCCACGAATTAAAACCCAGTTGAGAATCTATGAGACAATTTAGGTCGGGTTGTATGCACCATGGATCCTCAACCGAGAAACCTGGTGCAGGTGGTCCTGGCACTGGATTCAACATGGCTCCATCTCCATTTCGGTACTTTCCCGAATCTCACTGACACTCTCCCTATACGTCTCGCGGTGATCCGCACTGCAAAACGTTGTTATTCAGGATTTTCACAGGTGGTAACGTTAATGTGACTGGGTGGTATGTAAAGAAATAAATAAATATCTTTTTTTCCCGTGTAAATGTTCCATAGTATTCTGTGGTAGCAGCAGGTTATGGAATACTATTCTTTGTTTACCCATACACATTGCCATTTCGGTGCGTATATTTTGGGAACTTTGTTGCTTAGGGAACTAATGTCTGTTTGATTCACATGGGAATACTTTCCTTTAAATAAATCTATCTTTCTTCTGCACAAGAAGTGCGGAAATTATTTGTGTAGTTCTAAACAAATTGATATGTAGTTGGTAGTATTTCAATCTGCTTAGTTACTCTCTCTGGAAATCACTAACTACTTGCAGTCAAAACAATATGTTTTGTTGGAGGTATCACCATTTATTCATATACGATTTACATCGGAAAAGACTGCTGCTTATTGCAACTGGTGATAGTATCGCTTGTTGACGTGGTGTACAGACCGAGGTTCAGACGTCACTGGAGAGAAATGGCTGCTGGAGGCCCACTCGAAGAAGGCTAGCCAATCAGCGGAGGAAGGCGACACATAGCGGTGATGGCGTATATAGCAAACGAGAGGCGGAATCTGCGGTGCACAACACAGGCGTTACGGAGAATTGGCGGACGAGTCGAAAGCGGCCAGAGACAGCTTCAGACGTCGTGGAGGTGATCCCGAAAGATTGTTATCCAACGATACGACCGGTCGCACGAGACGCAGAGTAGTTGCCATTGATGTTGAAGTTGTTTCTAGATGGAGACTGCATCACCTTTGCTAACCGGAGATGCACTTGGAGCCCAAAATAGCGTTAAGCCTTTCGCTTCAAGGTATATTTGGTGTCGCTTGATTTGGGAAAACCAAAGAAAATAAAGTAAACCAAGTTCGTTACAAAATAATCTGTCTTGACCACAAAGGAGAAGACGTTCTATTAGTGGTGGTTTCAGTCTACACTGGTGTTCTTCCGACTATAAGGTACCTGTAACACAAATTTTCTTATAGAGAGATCAGGAATATTTTAAGACACAAACTCTGGATAGGTAAGACAATATAAGCTGCGAGAAAATTGAAAATATTTACACCATTCAGTTTGTACCATTCAGTGATGTGCAGAGACGCTGACCAGAGCAGCATTCTACGCCAGAAGGGTCGTTCGTCAACTGCACAGTAACGTAAGAGCGCTATGAACTAAATAGGCGACGCTCCGCAAACCGTCTAGTGCATGATCGTAGAAGTGAGCAATCAGAAGAAATTGCGATTATACTGTAGGTAAATACATCCAGAATTACAATTAAGTAAACTGAAAAATATAAAAATTAAGCTGAAATACATTAGTATTAATTGTCGGGCACGTTAAACACATTTGCAATAGTAAAACAAAACCAAAAAAGTGCCAATAGTGAACCGAAACACTAAGCACTAAGTCGCCTATGGGCAATACTTAAAAGTTAAAGTGAGACTCAAAGTCTTTGTCAAAGTTTGTAGGAAACTAAACTTCAGTGCAAGGATACATCCAAACGACGCTGTCAGTCACCACGTAGACAAGCAGTGGCCTAGAATCCACTGGTGAAACGTGTCCGCAGCAGGACAGGAGACACCGTCCGTCACCATGGACACAAAAGCACTGAAGCATGCCGAGAAACCGTCCACTGCCATGAAGATAAGCGTGCCATAGTGCAATGGTAAACATACATCTGTGGCTAAGTAGTTGTCTCTTCATAGATGCGTGGTGACAAGTCTACATCAGTCATCATTGTACGAAAGATATCATAAAATACTGACTTCACGTAACAACATAACCTCATTTTTAGTAACACAGCACAGCATATGGCCAGCTATTGACTGCTGTCATTTTGTATCAATATTTAAAATTAATTGGGAAGACCATAAGAAAAATAAAATTAAAGGTTAATTGACTGATGTCAGTTATCAAGCACACAGAATAAAGTTATGAATTTTGAAAAACATCAAAATGTAGACCTGCCCGCAACAATGTCATCGTTTGCGATTTCTCACTCTCTGTCTTCCGGTTGTTGCGCGCCGGTCTGAGCACGACTTGTTACTTTTATAGGTAAAGTTCCAAGATTTCGTGGAACGGTGAGAGAATGAGTCAGTTTACGGAGAAAAAACAGCCCAAAAGTTTGGTAAATGAGCAACTTGATCTTAAAGAAGAGATCTTTTAAGAACTCTTTGAAGACTTATTTCAAAAAATTTCTGCCCTTTGGTCTTTCATTTTCTAAGAATATTCTTATACACTCCTCTTTTAGCATATGGTGACTTTCTACATCAGTTTCTCAAGAGCATCCAATAAGTCCCTTTTAAGGGCGTTATGTAGAGATTTAGATTGAATTAACGCACAGAATGTTTATTTTGTATTAAGTGTAACCAAAAATCTGATTTCTGTCAAGCAGCTGCCATTATACGATCTTTAAAGCGAATGAAGAAGTTAGGACTAGTTAGTCCTTTATTATATTGTTTGGTACAATCATTACACATAACTTTGTAGATATCTGAATTAAAATATCTCCTATATGGACTACCAATTACTTTTTAGTTTATTCTGAAGGACATCATTAGTGGTAGAATCTGTAGTTATGTCCTTATTATAAATATCCTGCTTACTTTACTTTGACAAATGACAAATTATAGTATTGTGGTTGGAGAGACTGAAGATCGTTATATATCAATGTAGTAAGTGAATATGGATTGGGGGGAAGAAATGAAAGAGGAAGCTGCCTGGTAGAATTTTGCACACAGCATAACTTAATCATAGCTAACACTTGGTTCAAGAATCATGAAAGAAGGTTGTATAGATGGAAGAACCCTGGAGATACTAAAAGGTTTCAGACAGATTTTATAATGGTAAGACAAAGATTTGGGAACCAGGTTTTAAATTGTAAGACATTTCCAGGGGCAGATGTGGACTCTCACCACATTCTATTGGTTATGAACTGTAGATTAAAACTGGAGAAACTGCAGAAAGGTGGGAATTTAAGGAGATGGGACATGGATAAATTGAAAGAACCAGAGGTTGTACAGAGTTTCAGGGAGAGCATATGGGAACAATTGACAGGAATGGAGGAAAGAAAAACAGTAGAAGAAGAGTGGGTAGCTCTGCGGAATGAAATAGTGAAGGCAGCAGAGGATCAAGTAGGAAAAAGACGAGGGCTAGTAGAAATTCTTCGGTAACAGAAGAGATACTGAATTTCATTGATGGAAGGAGAAAATACAAAAATGCAGTAAGTGAAGCAGGAAAAAAGGAGTACAAACGTCTCAAAAATGAGATCGACAGGAAGTGCAAAATGGCTAAACAGGGATAGCTAGAGGACAAATGTAAGGATGTAGGGGCTTATCTCGCGAAGGGTAATATACATACTGCCTACAAAAACATTTAAGAGACCTTTGGAGAAACGAGAACCACTCTCATGAATATAAAGAGCTCAGATGGAAACCCAGTTCTAAGCAAAGAAGGGAAAGCATAAAGGTGGTAGGAGTATATGGAGGGTCTATACAGGGGCGATGTTCTTGAGGACAATATTATGGAAATGGAAGAGGAGGTAGATGAAGATGAAATGGAAGATATGATACTACGTGAAGAATATGACAGAGCGTTGAAAGACCTAAGTAGAAACAAGGCACTTGGGGTAGACAACATTCCATTAGAACTACTGAGAGCCTTGGGAGAGCCGGTCCTGACAAATCTCTACCATCTGGTGAGCAAGATGTATGAGACAGGCGAAATTCCCTCGGACTTCAAGAAGAATATAATAATACCAATCCCAAAGAAAGCAGGTGTTGACAGATGTGAAAATTACCGAACTATCAGTTTAATAAGTCACAGCTGCAAACTACTAACGCGAATTCTTTACAGACGAATGGAAAAACTGGTAGAAGCTGACCTCGGGAAAAATCATTTTGGATTCCGTAGAAATGTTGGAACACGTGAGGCAATACTGACCCTACGACTTATATTAGAAGAAAGATTAAGGAAAGGCAAACCTACGTTTCCAGCATTCGTAGACATAGAGAAAGCTTTTGACAATGTTGACTGGCATACTCTCTTTCAAATTCTGAAGGTGGCAGGAGTAAAATACAGGGAGCGAAAGGCTATTTACAATTTGTACAGAAAGCAAATGGCAGTTATAAGAGTCAAGGTACACGAAATGGAAGCAGTGGTTGGGAAGGGAGTGAAACAGGGTTTTGGCCTCTACCCAATGCTATTCAATCTGTACATTGAGCAAGCAGTAAAGCAAACAAAAGAAAAATTCGGAGTAGGTATTAAAATCCATGGAGAAGAAATAAAAACTTTGAGGTTCGCCGGTGACAATGCAATTCTGTCAGAGACAGCAAAGGGCGTGGAAGAGCAGTTGAACGGAATGGACAGTGTCTTGAAAGGAGGGTATAAGATGAACATCAACAAAATGAAAACAAGGATACCGGAATGTAGTCGAATTAAGTTGGGTGATGGTGAGGGAATTAAATTAGGAAATGGGACCCTTTAAGCAGTAAAGGAGTTTTGCTATTTGAGGAGCAAAACAACTGATGATGGTCGAAGTAGAGAGGATATAAAACATAGACTGGCAACGGCAAGGAAAGCGTTTCTGAAGAAGAGAAATTTCTTTACATCGATTATAGATTTAAATGTCAGGAAGTCGTTTCTGAAAGTATTTGTATGGAGTGTAGCCATGTATGGAATTGAAACATGGACGATAAATAGTTTAGCCAAGAAGGTAATAGAAGCTTTTGAAATGTGGTACTACAGAAGATTGCTGAAGATTAGATGGCTATATCACATAACTAATGACGAGGTGTAGAATGAAGGCTTTCACGACCGGGTGACATGGCTGTTGTTATACTTTCCGAAATGTGAGGTCGTGGTCCAAGAACTTTTCTGCTCCTTACGTTTCGTCCAGGACTGCGCTGGACTTCCTCAGAGGCGCTGCTCCGCTGAGTCTTTCCGACTGACTGGTCGGGTGTCTGAGAGCGACTTATATATTGTGAGAAAGGGGGGCGTGGTTCAGGTGACACGTGATGAGCAGTGATAATCCATAGCAAAGATAAGGTTGACTACCGATTACCACCTTGTCAAAGATAAAAATTTTTAGCAATTTTGTAGAGCCACTGATAATCCGTAGCAAAGATAAGGTTGACTATCGATTACCACCTTGTCCAAGATAAAAATTGTAAGGAGCAGAAAAGTTCTTGGACCACGAACTCACATCCCGGAAAGTAATCAACAATAATGAGGAGGTATTGAATAGAATTGGGGAGAAGAGGAGTTTGGTGGCACAACTTCACCAGAAGAAGGGATCGGTTGATAAGACAAGTTCTGAGGCATCAAGAGATCACCAATTTAAAACTGGAGGGCAGCGTGAAGGGTAAAAATTGTAGAGGGAAACCAAGAGATGAATACACTAAGCAGATTAAGAAGGATGTGGGCTGCAGTAGGTACTGAGAGATGAAGAAGCTTGCACAGGATAGAGTAGCATGGAGAGCTGCATCAAACCAGTCTCAGTACTGAAGACCGCATCAACAACAACATATATCAATCACTTTCATGTGACTGTCATTTGTCCTAAAGCATACTGGGAACTGTAGTATTCTATGCATCATATATATGTATATAATAACACACGTAGTTTGTAATGTCAACGTTTCCTTAAACAGTCCCACAATTGTTCTATCAAATATCAGGGAGAGGAGATATAATGGTTAGTTTTGATGTGCTCTCCCTATTTACACCTGTTCGGGTCAAAGGAGATATAATGGTTAGTTTTGATGTGCTCTCGCCGGCCAGAGTGTCCGAGCAGCTCTAGAACCTACAATCTGGAGCCGCGCGACCGCTACGGTCGCAGGTTCGAATCCTGCCTCGGGCATGGATGTGTGTGATGTCGTTAGGTTAGTTAGGTTTAAGAGACTTAACTGCTGTGGTCATCAGTCCCCTAGAACTTAGTAGGGGACTGATGACCACAGCAGTTAAGTCCCATAGTGTTCAGAGCCATTTGAACCATTTTTGATGTTCTCTCCCTGTTTACACGTGTTCGGGTCAAATACTGTCTAGATTTCATCTCCCAGTTATTTGATTGCCCAATTGTGGGACTGCTTAAGCGCACGTTGACATCGTCGTATTTCCTACATGGCGGCCAGTATTTCGACCATTTGGACGGCGTGGCTATGGGAAGCCCATTAGCTCCATCCATAGCCCACCTTTTTATGGAAAAAGTTGAAGACATCGCATTGGACAAGGCTCCAGCTAAGCCAAGTTGCTTTTATCGTTACGTCGATGACACTTTTGTCATCTTGCCCCATGGTCTTGAAAAACTGGGAGAATTCTTCAAACACCTGAACAGTATTCACGGCCACATCAAGTTTACGATGGAAGTCGAGACAGATGGTGCATTGCCCTTCCTTGACGCCCTCGTTCGACGGAAAACCAATGGGCACCTCAGCCATAGTGTCTACAGGAAACCGACATACGCAGAGCGGTATCTGCACGCTCTCAGCCACCACCATCCGGCACAAAAACGTGGCGTTCTGAGTACCCTCGTCTATCGTGCTAAAGTCGTCTCAGACGCTGAAAGTCTGCCACTAGAACTGAGCCACCTCCGAAACGTCTTCCGGGAAAACGGGTACAGCCACGGACAGGTTTCACAAGCTTTATCTGGTGTGACACGCAAAAAACACATCAACGGAGAAGAGAAAACCACCGAATAAGAAAGCAAGAAACTTGTGTTTTTGTCTTTCTGTGGTACAGTGTCGGGAAAGATTGGCCGCCTCCTGAAGAATATAACATTTCATCGGTGTTCAGGCCCTCAGTAAAACTTCTACACCTCAAAAGGCCTGTGAAGGACGATCTAGGGCTTAGAACGCCTGGAGTGTACAAGACACCATGTCACTGTGGCTGTTACTACATAGGCCAAACAGTACGCACTGCAGAGCAACGCCGGACGGAACACGAGAGGTGCTTACGCCTACGTTGTCCAGAAAAATCAGCCGTGGCAGAACCAGCCTTAGGAAATGGACACCGAACTCTATTCGACGAAACATCTGTCGTTATGGAGACGAAGGGATTTTGGGATAGCGTCATAAAAGAAGCTATTGAGATAAAAACTTCTCAAAACACCGTCAACAAGGACGGCGGTTTGCAGCTCAGTACAGCCTGGGATCCGGCCATCGCGAGGTTAAAACGGGCGAGACAGACTCGGGATGAAAACATTACCATATATGGCGAGGAAGAGAGCGCTAGTGACGTCACAGCCACCAGTGCGGCTATATAACGACGCGGCCACGGTGACACAGCAGTCATTCCTACCACTTGACAACGACTGAGGAGAGCTCGGTCGAAAGCTCGTGGGATTTTAACCATCGACGTGGCTCGAAGCCCGAGAAAATGTTATTAATTCATATCGCCGCGTAACTAAGCATTCATACAGAAATTTCGATATCATTGGATTTCTTATTGAGTTTATAAGATCGGCACTTAATTTATTAACTTTTGGTTGAACAGGAACAATTTGATTATGTAATTTTTCTTAGGACATAAGTTTGGGTAGTTGTGGGTTCATTGTGCTTATAGACTTTATTCTTCTACATCTACATTTACATGGATACTCTGCAAATCACATTTACGTGGCTGGCAAAGGATTCAATTCTCTATTACTCCAATCTCATATAGCGTGCGGAAAAAAAGAACACCTATATCTTTCCGTACGAGCTCTGATTTCCCTTATTTTATCGTGGTGATCGTTCCTTCCTATGTAGATCGGTGTCAACAACATATTTTCGCTTTCGGAGGAAAATGTTGGTGGTAAGAATTTCGTGAGAAGATTCCGTAGCAACGGAAAACACCTTTCTCTTAATGATGTGCAACCCAAATCCTGTATCATTTCTGTGACACTCTCTCCCATATTTCGCGATAATACAAAACGTGCTGACCTTATTTGAACTTTTTCGCTGTACTGGGTCTGTCCTATCTGGTTAGGATCCCACATTGCGCAGCAGTATTCTAAAAGAGGACGCACAAGCTTAGTGTACGCAGTCTCCTTAGTAGGTATGTTACATTTTATAAGTGTCCTGCCAATAAAACGCAGTCTTTGGTTAGCCTTCTCCACAACATTTTCTATGTGTTCCTTCCAATTTAAGTTGCTCGTAATCGTAATACCTAGGTATTTAGTTGAATTTACGACTTTTAGATTAGACTAATTTATCGTGTAACCGAAGTTTAACGAGATCCTTTTTGCACTCATGTGGATGACCTCACACTTTTCGTTATTTAGGGTCAACTGCCACTTTTCGCACCATTCAGATATCTTCTCTAAATCGTTTTGCAGTTTGTTTTGATCTGATGACTTTATTAGTCGATAAGCGACAGCGTCATCTGAAAACAACCGAAGAGGGCTGCTCAGATTGTCTCCCACATCGTTTATATATATAAGGAACAGCAAAGGGCCTATAACCCTACCTTGGGGAACGCCAGAATTCATTTCTATTTTACTCGATGACTTCCCGTCAATTACTACTAACTGTGACCTTTCTGGCAGGAAATCACAAATCCAGTCACATAACTGAGACGATATTCCATAAGCACTCAATTTCACTACGAGCCGGTTGTGTGGTACCGTGTCAAAAGCCTTCTCGAAATCCAGAAATACGGAATCGATCTGAAATCCCTTGTCAATAGCACTCAACACCTCAAGTGAATAAAGAGCTAGTTGTGTTTCACAGGAACGATGTTTTCTAAACCCGTGTTGGCCGTGTGTCTATAGACCGTTTTCTTCGAGGTAATTCATAGTATTCGAACACAATATATGTTCCAAACTCCTGCTGCATATCGACGTTAACGATAAGGGTCTGTAATTTAGTGGATTACTCCTACTACCGTTCTTGAATGTTGGTGTGACCTGTGCTACTTTCCAGTCTTTGTGCACTGATCTTTCGTCCAGCGAACGGTTATATAAGATTGTTAATGATGGAGCTAACGTATCAGCATACTCTGAAAGGAATCTAGTTAGTATACAGTCTGGACCTGAAGACTTGCATTTATTAAGTGATTTAAGTTGTATCATGACTCCGAGGAGATTTACTTCTACGTTACTCATGTTGGCACCTGTTCTCGATTCGAGTTCTGGAATATTTACTTCGTCGCCTTTTGTGAAGGCATTTCGGAAGGCTGTGTCTAGTAACTCTGCTTTGGCAGCACTGTCTTCGATACTATCTCCTTTGCTATCTCTCAGAGAAGGCATTGATTGTTTCTTGCCGCTAACATACTTCACATACGACCAGAATCTCTTTGGATTTTCTGCCAGGTTTCGAGACAAAGTTTCGTTGTGGATACTGTTATAAGAATCTCGCATTGCAGTCCACGTTAAATTTCGAGCTTCTGTAAAAGATCTCCAATCTTGGGGATTTTGCGTCTGTTTAAATTTGGCAAGTTCGTTTCGTTGTTTCTGCAACAGTGTTATAAGCCGTTTTGTGTACCAAGGAGGGTCAGCTCCGTCGTTTGTTAATATATTTGGTATAAATCTCTCAGTTGCTGCCGATACTATTTCTTTGAATTGAAGCCACATCTGGTCTACACTTACATTATTAATTTGGAATGAGCGGAGATTGTCTCTCAGGAAGGCGTCAAGTGAATATTTATCTGCTTTTTTGAATAGGTTTACTTTTCGCTTATTTCTCGAAGATTTGGGGAATACAATATTCAATCTCGCTACGACAACCCTGTGTTCACTAATCCCTGAAACGGTTTTGATGCTCCTTATTAACTCAGGATTATTTTTTGCTAAGAAGTCAAGTGTGTTTTCACAACCGTTTACTATTCGCCTGCTCTCATGAACTAACTGCTCAAAATAATTTTCATAGAATGTATCTTGCACAGTTTCGGATGATATTTCATGCGTACCTGGAATTAAACATGCCTTTTCGCCAAAATATCGAGGGTAAATTAAAGTCACCACCAATTATTATATATGCGTCGGGTACGTGTTTGAAATCAAACTCAAGTTTTCATTGAACCTTTCAGCTGCTGTATCATCTGAATTGGGAGGTCGGTAAAAGGTTCCAATTATTATTTTATTCCAGTTGCCAACAACGGCCTCTGCCCATACTAACTCACAGGAAGTATCTACTTCAATTTCGCCACAAGTTAAACTATTTCTAACAGCAAAATCTCGACACCGCCAACCGTGTTTAGCCTATACCTTCGGAACACCGATAGGGTCTTCGCAACAATTTCGGCTGAGCTTTTATCCGGCTTCAGCCAGCTTTCAGTGCCTATAACGATTTGAGCATCAGTGCTTTCTATTAGCACTCGAAGCTCTGGTACTTTCCCAACACAGTTACGACAATTTACAACTGTTACACCAATGGTTCCTGTATCTACGTTCCTCCTGTGTTCAGTCTGCACCGTTTGTGACTAAAGCCCTTCTTGTGTTTTCCCGACAGCCTCCAACCTAAAAAACCATCCAGTCCACGCCACACAGCCCCTTCTACCCATGTAGCCGCCTACTGCATATTGTGGACACCTGACCTATTTAGCGGAAGCCGAAACCCAACCACCCTTTGCCGCAAGTCGAGGAATCTGCAGCCTACACGGTCGCAAAACCGTCTGAGCTTTTGATTCAGACCACGCGGCTCTGTACCAGAGGTCCGCAATCGCTCCTGTCGACTATGCTGCAAGTGGTCAGCTCTGCTTTCATCTTGCAAGCAAGACTGGCAGCTTTTGCCACTTCTGTTAGCCGCTCGAAACCAGAGAGAATCTCTTCTGATCCAAAGTGACACACATCATTGGTAACGTCGTGAGCAACCACCTTCAGTTGGCTGCACCCTGTGCTGTTGATGGCAGTCGGGAGTACCCTTTCCACATCTAGAATGACTCCACCCGGTATGCACACAGAGTTTTCTTCCCTTCGTGTCAGCCACATCCCTAAGGGGCCCCATAACGCGCCTAACGTTGGAGCTCCCAACTACGAGTAATCCCAACCTCTGCGACTGCCCGAATCTTGCAGGCTGAGTGGTTTCTTCTGAAACAGGACAGGCGACAGCATCTGGCTCAGAGACAATGACAGCCACAGACAGCACCTGGATTTGTCGGACAAACCGGGGAGACCTGGGAAGTCTTTCGTCGCCTGCTTCGCTCCGGATGACCTCCCACTCGACCATAGGTGAGGGATCAGCCTCAGTGCGAGCGGTATCTGGGTTGGCCACCGGTGAGGACCGATCGGAGGACTCGGACGTGCTGGACGTCCGCTGGATCCGCACGACTGGCCCACAACAGTGGTGCCCATCCACTGAGGCCGTCAAAGTTTGAAGCTGAGAGCGAAGTGTCCCCAACTCGGCTCGCATCCGCACACAACAGTCGCAGTCCCTGTCCTGTGGAAAACTAAACTATGCAGATAGACGGACTATTGGCACACGTAGCGCAACTCTACAGTTGACCCTGACGAAAACGCAATAACTGTGTCTGGTAATACGCATATATTCAAAAACCTAACTACCGAAGCACTCAGGTGAAATTAAATAATTCGCCCCTCAAATGGCTCTGAGGACTATGGGACTTAACATCTAAGGTCATCAGTCCCTTAGAACATACAATTACTTAAACCTAACGACATCACACATATCCATGCCCGCGGCAGGATTCAACCTACGACCGTAGCAGTCGCGCCATTCCAGACTGAAGCGCCTAGAACTGCTCGGCCACAACGGCCGGCAATTCGCCACTGATCATGACCTTGTAATATGTCACAAAATCGGTTTACTTTCCGACGCAAACGAAAACACGAGAACAGTGGCTGTTAGATATTGAATTTACACCCAGAAACTCAAGAAACTAAACTATTAAAGTATACAGATGATGTAATAGAATTGGCTCGTGGTTAGGAACTCGTAAATGTCATAAAAGCGGTTAGTTTCCTGTTGCTGCGTCCCTGTTGCTGTTATCATTAGCTTCTTAGTTTTGAACTGGGGCCTGGCAGTGGGATCTTTGGTAATTAGACTCTGTCATTCTCATTAAAAACTGGACAGTTTTAGATGTATGTTTGTCTTCTCTAGTAATTGCAAGAATACTACCCTTATCTGTCATGCTTACTGTGGTTTTACCTGTAGTTCACTTATTATCTAAACTCTTTACAGTAACAACATCAATATTAAATTTTTGATTTCTTTTCTTTGGTAAATTCTTCGGTTTGTAAGGATACTTAGAAAAAGAGTTACTGAGTTTTACTAATTTATTAGCATTTTTTACGTTTTCTCTGTATTGGTCTTGATTTAAAGTGGTGTCAAATAATACTGAAGGCCTTTAGGCATTATGCATGTTTCACACTTATTAAAAGTTATATCTTTGGGATTAATAGCTCTTGAGTAATAATTGTGTATGATATTTGTACCATCCTGTCCTGTTATGTTCTGACTGTTTACCACACAATTAATTTTCTTCTGATGCTTATCCTTAATAAATTCATGTACAAGGTTTATCTTGCAATATATAAGTTTGAGTACCAAACCGACAGTTGTAGGAAAGGTATGCTTACTCAAAAGGAGATCGAAATTCTACCTTTCCTTATTTAAATCGTTTTTCAATTTATATGCTTCTCTAATTTCAGATTTGATTCAATATATGCTGCTCTATTTTTAGTTAAAAGAACTCAAATATTTTCTAGCTATCTCCATGACAAGTTTGATGAATAATTCAATAAGCTAGCTGGAGGGTAGGCTAGTAAAGTAAAGTGCTTTATTTCTTCGTACCTGCCTCTTGACTTGAAAGTTTCTCTCTCTGAAAATCGATGTCACACTATATCGTGTATGGCTTGTACTTTTGACTTCTTCTCCTTTTTTGGCAGGCTGCTGAGTGCTGAAATCCCGACTGCTTCCCTACACACTAGTAAGAGAATTTTCTTCTTTCTTATACCATATAATTAATAAAACCATTTTACACTGAGGAAACAACTTCAAACAACACTCTGTCTGTTGACAAGGGTAATTGAAATATATTCGCAACGATCAGAGTCACAGTTCATAGCATACCCTACTGACTAGAAACTTCTTTGTTCCGAAGCTCTTTTATGCATTGTATTGGACGTCCTCTTCCATGGAGGCCGGTGCAATTAAGAGGCGGGTATCCGTGGCAGAGAGAATACATTAAGAGCAGAAAGTGTGGCTAAGGCCCAGGAGGCTCCCACGTCCCCCCATCCAATAGCAACGCTGTCTCTATTGCAAGTCACTCAACTAGCGCATAGAGGGATACCCCATGCTCAACACACATGCCTTGTTTTCCAAATTACATTAAATAAATAGTCTTCATTCTTAGGTCCTTTGTACCCTGGTCAACACATCATTTGAACAATATGCTACACTATAGAAGAAAGAGAAGAATTTACCTAAATGACGATTTTGTGCATTTTTAGAAATTATGTGCAGGGCTAAACATTACTTCTTAAGGTATAATGGCAAAAATTTGAAGATTACTTCTTAAGGTTGATTTTCATGTTGTTTCCTAACACTTGTCCTGATATCTCGGAATTCCTTGGTATTTCCAAATGCCTAATTATGTAGTGAGTTAATTTCTTTCAAAACGCTTTCGAAATAACAAGGATCTACATGGGTAACATTTCTCATAAACTAAGCTGACTGTTTAACGAAAATGTAACAATAGCTTTTGTGACTAATTATGACGTTCAAAATAACCTAAACTCGCAAAGTTAATATAGCAGATATTTTAATTTTTGTATCTATACAAACAATACACCGTAGGACAAACAGACACGCACTTCTTTCATTCGTTCTAAAGAGCATACTACCGTAGCTGTTTGCAGCGAATCACTCTTATCCCAACACTTGTTACAAAATAAATATTCTGAAGGTTTAATCCAAGACAGTCTACAAATTCTACGTAACACCTCTACAGTATAATTGTTAGCTACCTTCTACGAAATTGAAATTTATGTTGCGCAGAAAAGCAGCCCCTTAATTTCTCACATAGTCAACTCATTCTTATGTAAAATGTATAGGAAGTGTTCCCAGCAGACAGCTGGCCAGTTCGTACACTGTCTTACTAGAAATCGACTTAAGTTATCACACAAAGTCAGTAATGATTGCGTCTTGTGGTGACACATCTTTTAATGGGCAACAACATAGTCGCGTACTTATTGTTGCACTTTGAGCCGTCTGTCTCCATGGCAACGACGCCAATACGACATGCCTCGATGTTGTCTTCCCCATGGTAAACTATGGCATCCCCTGTCAATACATCTTTGGATGAATGTTTGCACTACTGCAGATATGTTTCATGGATGGGTTCTAAACCACTTCTCTCCATGACATCTGGCGGCGTTGTTTAGATACATAGTCGCACCGAATCTTCGTCGCCTACAAACTCTGACAAAGACGCTACAGTCTATTAATTTCATGTATTGCCCACAGGTGGCAGTTATGCTTACTGTTACTGTTTCACTATTGGTGGTCATTTCTACGTTTTGGTTTTATTATTGCAAAATTGCTTAAGATGCCTGATCATACTTACGTTTTTCAATTTACTTTTATTAGTTTGAAAGTGAAAACATGGTCCAAGTAGGATGTAATCTGTATATTATGCCTGAAATTGGCCTATTTGAACTGTGGGTCATTTCCAAGCTCATATTTTAGGCTTCATGCTTCATTTCACAATCCAATACATTGCTGGTACATGTGGATAGGTATACATTCTATTCCAGTGTGTAGGTGCCTGTATGTGCCACAAGGAAAATACAATAGTGTACGTGATTTTGCCCATTAGCTGACTAATAGTGTTCATAATTGCTCACATAAAGGCAGCCAGGATTTGCATTAAAACCAAAGTCATATTAGTGATATTTTTGTACTATTATTAATAGCAAGTAAGATCCTGTAAAAAAACTGTGAGTTAAAAATTGAGCTTGACTGCAAGCATCTTCCATGCAGATGATACTAATGTAACACGTATCCTTACTTGTTTTCATAGTTCTTTATACACTATGCATGAAGCATATCCTGTCCTTCTCATGACAGCATTTATTTTACAGTATGAGAAGACGCAGTTTTGTCTTTAATCTTTGCCACAGTATACACTCTCTCTAAATACATATATAAGGGATACTCTCTAGGTTCCAAAATATATGTTGTTTGCTGAGCTGTCAGTCTGCACTAGGGACAGACTAGTGTGTAGAGTGTGGTTGGAAGCAGACGTGTGTACGAATCTCGAGGCCTGATTTTGGAATGCTATTGCTGTAACTTTCAATATGTTAAAGAAAGTAATTTTCAATGAGCGCAAGCTTCACAGAAAGTGGAAAGTCGGAGTTAGGGAACTTTTTAATTTTTGTTTGTAAATTTTCATGACCTCATTGTTTTATTTTTATGATACTGTTGTCTCAGATAACTCAGAATCTGCATGGACTCAGGAAAAATAGCTATATCTCTCCCAACCCATTCTTTGAAAATTGTCACTGCAAAACAATCTCTGTTTCAAATTATAATATTACGAAATTTCTGGTCGATATTCAAAGTCATTTCACATATCCAAAACAATGTATACATGTTCTTATTCTTGAAGTTTTCTTGAAAAATACAGAAAAGCTACTTGAACTACTTTCAATTCATCGACGAGGAGCCTTTATATTTATCCTCTACATCCCACTAGCTATTCAAACTTATTTAAAGAAAAGTAGGTCTCGGGCAGCTCACGAGATCAGACTGTTAAGTGTCTATCAAGCTGGTGCAAGTAACTCTTCCACTGCAGATGGCAATATTTAGTTAATTAATGGTAAAGCAGCTGTCGAATGCCATTGGAAAGCGTATTTCAGCTATTCATTGCCATACAGGTAAGGCAGAGTAATTATTAGGGTCAAAATTAAAGATTGCTTTCTGCCCTTAGGGAGCAGTGATTTTCAGACTACATCCACTGCAATAATAATTGGTGAAATAATAATTTGTTTGACTTATATTATGATGTTACTTAGTTCAGTGGCTATCTAAGTGTTTTGACTATCGTAATAATGAGATTGCAAGTAAAGTTTGTTCAGACACATATTTTTCACATAAGTTATATTTAGAAGTATTGCACAAAGTGCATGTAACGATGTCAGCAGGTAGTTTAAACCTAGAAGCTATATATGCAGTATGAGTCATGGTTACATACAGCCATTAATCAATACAAAGTTAAATCATGGACACACTCAGGTTGAACTCTAAACGTTTCACTTAGGTACAAGAGTAAAGCTTGCCTTTGAAAAGTTACACTGAGTCCAAAATTCTCAGGCTGGAAAGTTATTCTAGACATTCAACCAGATACGAAAGCATAATGCAGAAAAGTTACAGCTTATCTGTAGTTAATGTAATCATAGAAGGGCGACGATGATGAGTTCTTGTGGCGTATGAATCTGCAACGTTTTATTTCTGTGGGAGATTTAGAATGGCAACCTTGTTCTACACACTAAACAAACGGCTGGCCTTAGTTGTGTTCGTTAAGCAGGATAGCATAAATCATTCGTTCATAGAGGTTATTACATTTACAAAACTTTAACCGTATTTATGTTATTTGCTACTGTGATGCCCCATGGATAGACATAAAGCGTAGAAGATAATTCATCACTAATCATATGAAAGCAATACCAGTCGCCAAACGAGTAGAGAACTTAGTAACTGTGACCCAACACAGTATTAACATGCCATGTTTGTATTAACTACCAATATGTCCAGATTGCATATCGCTTTATGAAAATCATTTGTTCCACGTATTGAATAAGTCAGCACACAACTAGTCTTCACGAGAAACACATTCCTTGGTATGCAAAAACTAATAATTTCCCTCTTATCGTTATTTAAGCTGCAGCCGAACTCACTGCAGCTGTGAACCTGCGACTGGAATTTTGTAGCTGGGAAATATTCTTACTACCACCATACCGGCACGTAGAAGAAGGTGTAAGTAGATGAAAAATGAACACTAACTTCACTTAACGAAGGTTTATTCAGCACTTGTACATACTAGAGCGCGGAGCGAACTGCCTTCGGCCAGAACACATGCAGTATATATACAACTACACAACGTTCCAATACAATGCTTCTTGGCATTTGTGGATACTTCTAGAATGTACTCGAACAAAATATAGAAATTAAAATTGTACAGTCCCAGTGAGCTTTGAATTCAAGACCCTCCATGGAAGGGCTTAGTATTACACCCACTACACCACGGTACTACTCAGCTTCTTCTGCGACATTGCTCCCTCCTGAAGCGAACAGCGTCTCTGCGTTACGTCCTCCTAGTCCGGGAACGAGTCATCGGTCCTGTATACTCTGACTCCCGATCACCGATGCTCGCCCTGTCGGTGATTTTCTTAGAACTTCTTTTGTCGTTATGCTCTTCGTCACCTTTCCGCTTGTTGCCGGTCGCTGGAGCTTCGAATTAACCCTGGGTTGCAGGATCGTTATAGGGCTTCATTTGAAGGACGTGCACCGTATCTCTGATCTTTCGTCGTGTTGTGTCGGGATTGGAATCTTCAAATTCTTAAGTCACATCAGACAACTGTCTTACAACCTTGTAAGGTACAAAGTAGCGCCGGAGGAGCTTCTCAGAGAGACCAGCCTTAAGAACAAGAGTGAAGATCCAGACGAGGTCACTAGGCTGGTAAACAACAGGGCGGTGGCTCGCCTCATACCATCGGTCATCGTTTTCTTGAGCCTGCAGCGTGCGGAGTCGAGCTAGTTGCCGACCTTCCTCAGCTCTGGTTAACATATGGCCGATGTAGCCGTCGTCCACGACATCAGCATGTAACGGAAACACAGTGTCCATCGCCGTCGTCGCGTCACGCCAATGCGTCAGGAAAAATGGCGTATATCCTGTGGTGTCTTGTTTGGCGGTGTTGTACGCAAACGTCACGAAAGGTAGCACATCATCCCGGTTTCTCTGCTCAACACTGACGAACACTGATAGCATGTCGGCCAAGGTCTTATTAAAGCGTTCAGTAAGCTCGTTAGTTTGTGAATGGTAGGTAGTTGTCAAATGATGAGTAATGTTGCACCGACGGTTATCTCTGTCACAAGATTCGATTGAAAAACTTTCCCTCGATTCGTAATTAACGACCTAGGTGCACCGTGTTTTAATACAATGTCTTCTACGATTAATTTGGCTTCCTCGAATGCTTCGGCTGTTTTCACGGATTTTGTAATGGCATAGTGTGTCAGATAATCAGTGCAAAGCCGGCCGCGGTGGTCTCGCGGTTAAAGCGCTCAGTCCGGAACCGCGCAACTGCTACGGTCGCAGGTTCGAATCCTGCCTCGGGCATGGATGTGTGTGCCGTCCTTAGGTTAGTTAGGTTTCAGTAGTTCTAAGTTCTAGGGGACTGATGACCACAGATGTTAAGTCCTAGTGCTCAGAGCCATTTGAACCAATTTGAATCAGTGCAAACAATAATCCATCTATTGACACTAGAAGACGTTGGAAATCGTCCGAAGAGGTCAATCCTAACACGCTGGAAAGGCGTCTAGCCTGGTGGAATTGGTATGAGTCGGCCGGGTGGTTTCTCAGGAACTGCCTTTCTCGTCTCGCTGGAAAGGCGTCTAGGCTGGTGGAACTGGTATGAGTCGGCCAGGTGGTTTCTGAGGAACTGCTTTTCTCGTCTGTCACTCTCGAAAGGGAAACACATAGTGACGGACACTCCTAAATAAACCCGGCCAGAAAAATCTCTAGCTGGTCCTATCGTATGTCTTAATAAATCCTAAACCTCCGGCCTCAGGTGTGTCATGGAATTTCTGTAGCACATCTAAGCGCATCAGTTTAGGAATCACAGGTAGCCACCTCTTTCCAAACGGATCAAAGTTTTTCTTGTAAAGTAATATATTAACTACCTTAAATCGTCCTTTCACATCCTCTGACCTATTTAAGGCAGCCATAATTTGAGATACCTTGGCGTCCTTCATCTGCTCAGCAGAGAGATCGTGGAGTGTAGCAAGACTGTCATTACCTTCAGCAAAGTCTTGATAGTCTTTCACAGGGTTCTCGAGAGACAGTCGGCATCTTGGTGTTTTCCTCCACTTTTGTACACTATGTCATACTCTTGAAGACGTACTGCCCATCTGGCGAGTCGTCCTGGTGGATCCTTAAGTCATGTCAAACAACAAAGTGAATGATCGTTTGTAACAACTATGAGTGACCTTCCATAGAGATACTGTCGAAATATGCACAAGGCCCGGATCACAGTCTAATGAGGAAAAATGAAACTTGTTCTTGATGGTCTGAGATAATTAACTAGCCTAATTCAGAGCCATAAGTAAATAATAATAACGAATTACCGTACTAGTAAGTCTTCTTCCTGGTGGAGCTTCTGACTATCACCACCCTCTTGTACTCAAAGCTAAGCTATTAATTTTGAAGTAAGTTACTAATCTAGGCGGCTAGTCACATTTTCATAGCACTTGGCACACTGAGATAGTGACACACAACAAAGAGAGATACAACAGCCCTAGAGTTTGAATAAACTATTTTCATTTTACTCATCTTTTATTTTTCTTCTTTGTTGTAAGTTGACAGCTTATTGTCCATTCCAACAGATAACTGTCTATATTGGTGTAGAAGATGTTTGGGTTCATGCCATTAAATAATATGAAAACTTGTATACTTACTGGTGTAAACACTTATACTTTCAGTCATTTCACTTCATGATACAAATCAATACCATCCAAGATGCTAATGCCACACACATAATTTGAACTCCTTCCCCACACTTCCAGGACATACTACTCATTATGCAAAGACAAATATATCCGTGTAACATATAAATCTATTCGTGTAAAATCACCTTTGGAATATATGTCTCACAAATAAATTGCTGATTGAAATGAAACTGTTACTCATAAAGGAAAGATTAATTAAATAACTTATTTTTGATTGTTTTTCTTAGATGCATACATTCAAAATTATTTCTTTAAGATAAAAAATGTCTGGGAAAACAAATTTGACTACAGATAAATATGTATTCTTTGTGGCTGCTGTAAGGAGAGAATGGGTTAAGTACAGGACGAGTTGGCGGTCGGAGGTTTCCGCTTTTTCAGTTCTCATAGAATGTCAGGCAAAATTGGAGTAAACTGCTACAGCTCGTAATGAAGACTTCGTCTCTTTCTTTACCACAAAAGTACTCACAGCTGCCGTAAGATTTTCTGGAAAACCCTTTCAAAATGAGAAACTTGAACAAACAGTGGCAGTGTGGTACCTTCTGACTGAGAAACTGGTCACTTAGGGAACGTCTTGAACACACAAGCTGACGGCGAAATATTGCATGTCGTATGGACCGTGATAATGACAGATTCATACAGTAATGTTAATTCACGAAGAAATCACCATTGAAAAACACACTAACTGATTTTATTAAGGTCCGGGGATCGAACATCGAATAAAAGTTCGTCAACGATATTTACTTTTCTCACAAATTAAATTTTTGTTCTTCATAATTGCTATAACAAGTTGAACTCTGCACTTCATATTATTTCTATATAAAAACTTATCTAACCTCAAAAGGCACAAGGTTCAATTGGCATTTCTTATCTCCAACAATTACAAGAAAACATAGGTGTTCCTCTTTTTTTCAGCTAAGAACGTTGTCATCAGAGCAAAGGGTGTTGTCGTTTGAAATTCCGGTAGTGCATCATCGCTGGTACTCGCAACCGGAATAGTACAATCATATTGCATTATGTAGGGACGTTACAAAATATCTGTTTACCTTTCTAAGAAATCCATAATGATCGCCATAATTACACCAGTGTTTATGTATGTTGACATTAATATATCTTTGTGTAGCTATGTGATAGTGGATATCTGAGTTTTGAGTTTCAGTTTGGATCCAGTCATTCATATGATCCGAGATAGGTTAGTACATTCATCTCACCATAACCAGTTTAATTGCAATAACCCGCCCCCCCCCCCCCTAAAAAAAGAAGAAGTTATGAAAGCGTAAGATATGAGAAAAATTTTGATACAAAGTAATAAAACTGATTACGCTAACAAGGCCTGGTGAATAGCAAATCAATATTGATAGGTTCTTCATTATGTGATATACAAGATTTTGACTACTTTAGCATCATACTTCATTCAAATGAGGTCAAAAGTACAATTTCACATTGCAAAGTTTTTTTTCTCACAAGTTTTCAAAACAGTTTTAAAGTATGAACTTTTACATATTCTGTAGCCTTCAAATTATTACCAACCTTTGCATAAGACTTATGGGATAAGCAAAAGATGGTACACATAACAGAAGTGTCTACTTGTAGCTCTGTAAACATTTCTTCGATTCCATCATTTTGGAATGACAGTAGAACCTATATTTCATGAAAATGTCTGTAAACAATTTGAGAAATCTAAAAACACTGTGATCAACAAATGTCTGTTAGTAACCACTACAAAAACATTTACTTCATACTTCCTTATGTACCAATATTTATCAGTCTGTCTCCAGTTAGTGAAATATTAATGACTGGCAGTGCCCGATGACCAAAAGAAAACAGCTTGTCCTCATAGAGTTATTTGAAGTGCTTTAAATAAAATATAGCAAAATACTTTAAATCGCAGGGCAAAATTAATGTACCTAGTTGCGAATTTATACCTTTTGCTTAGAACAGAAATGAAATGATTTTGCAACAACATTTTACAGTATCTTTTGCTTTTTTCGCTAATAACTGCATTTCCTTCATAAAGCCTTACATCATCACCAGGCGTGTCACACTTTCAATGAAGCAAACTGTACGTGACTCTAATTTGTCATCCAGCATGGACACCAGAACTCGTTTAGTTTCAAATTTAACTTTCATACAGATAATCGAGCATTCAGCTTATAAAAATACCTTATAAACTATTATTTGCCCTACTCTGCAGGAATTATTTTATGCAAAAAATAGCAGGTGATTTAAGGGTAGAACTGTGTTAACATAAGATAGTACAGACACGGGATTGAAAACAGTTAAAGAAAATTGAAGAGCGCAATGGGAACAGAATCCAGATAGGAAAGAGTTAGAACAGAGTTTGCCAGAAATTAAGAATGGGTACCATCAGCTAGGAATAGCACCACTCGCCAAGTGGTATGCCTACCAAAGTCAACAGACCTCCTACCTAAATTCCATGTGCAAGTTCATAATCTTCGGCACTCATTTTGTCCTTTAGTCTCTGACTGATACGAACATTTTTGTATTCCTTAGTTTTCATTTCACATAATAGATTAGACAATAACATATGAAAAATTGCTTTTCAAGTCTTTCAGATTATTTTACAGGATGACACAACTATCTCATTCAAACATGTTTTACAAAAATAATTGGCCACATGTTAAGCCAAATTGTCTACAGCACTGAAATTTGCTTTAATGTTCTGTTCATTTACTATTTGTCACTGTCGTATTTAAATTCTTCTTTCCTATCTACATAAAGTACACTGATTCAATGGGGCAACATTAAAGTTCAATGCGTATACAAAAGTAATATTAAATATGAAAAAACAATGTCTATCATAATAAACACAAGTAACTTATATGCTGGACTAGCAATTGCAATTATTTATACACCTTCCCAAAGGATTACAAATAATTCTAGCAGCAGAAATAAATGCTCTAATGGTAATTTTTCAGATTCCTGAGTCTTTCTACACCAATGTGATGACTGAACATAGCTTGGAAATGACACACTAATTCGTTATATATGACAAAGAAATTTATATTAAGAACTGAATAAAAATTCTCAACAACTGAGAGAGATTCAGCTTTCCAAATGGTTAATTAGTTAAAACATTCCTCTAAACATTGGCAAATAACACTGAAAAAACTAATTACTTCTAATGAAAGAACATAATAAAAAACGAATAATGACTTATTTACAGCCTTTAGAAAAGTTATACGACCTAAGCTAAAATAATGTCATCACATTAGCGCAAAGGTTTATGAAAAACTGTAACTATGTAATTCTTTTTATACGATAGAAAACATTTTGTTTCTACAACATTCCACTTAGAATCCTTTTCTTAGTTATCTTCACTCTTTAGTTTGTGTGGCTTCGATGAGGTAACATTTCTTAGGAAAATAAGCTTTTCAGATTTAGGATAAATCAACTGTTAGGCATTGGGATGTGGGTTCTCAAGACCTCAAATGGACCAGTAGAGATACCGAAAAAGTTTTTTTGAGTCAGATGTTAACTTTTTGAATTTCTCATGTGATTTAACAAGAACATAGTCTTCAAAGTTGAATGTTGTTATTTTGACCGTATCAGTGTTTCTTTTCTTTTGTATTTCTCTCTGCTTCTTCATGGTTTATCTCACAACTGCTTTAAGTTCTTGATAAGACATGACAGTAAATGGTGGGAAATCTACTATTTCAGAGATAACACTTACTGGTTTGTTGTGAAACATAACTTCAAAAGGTGACCATCCTGTGGAACTTTGTTGCAAGCTATTCATTACATCTTCAAAATCACTGATGTAATCATATCATGTTGGCTGTTTGTGGCTACATTATGTATGGCTAGACAATTAATTTCATCCTTATATCTCTCTGCTGGATTGAATGAAGGATTATAAACTGAAATTAAAATGTGTCTGATGCCAGATTTTCCTATGAATGACTTCCAACACTTTCATGCAAAGTGTGATTCATTGTCTCACAGTATTACTTTAGGTTTTCTTACATTTCTGAAGTAATCTTTTCCAGTTTCAGCAACAGTCTCCTTACTTGTAGCTTTTTCACAGGATATAATTTTTGTATTTGGAGGAAACATCAGCCATAACAAAAATATAGCAACAACATTTTGGTAAACTTCCATAAAAATACACTGCAACTAAATCCACAGATCTCTCAGGTGTTATACAGGGTGAAAATACTTAAACCTATAAACTCTGGGACGTTGTAGGAGACATAAAAATAAATATTTTCCCCTAACGTCAGTTTTTCCTATGAGGAGTATTTAAACCGGTAGAGACATATTTTCAAAATGGCTCTCAGCACTATAGGACTTAACTTCTGAGGTCATCAGTCCCCTAGAACTTAGAACTACTTAAACCTAACTAACCGAAGGACATCACACACATCCATGCCCGAGGCAGGATTCGAACCTGCGACCCTAGCGGTCGCGCGATTCCAGACTGTAGCGCCTAGAACCGCTCGGACACCCCGGGCGGTTGAGAATTATTTCTCTGGCGGCAATTTAATTGAACCAAGAAACAGTTTTCCATTTTTTATGACCAAGAGACAACACATTAACACAAGCCAAATTCAGTTTCAGTAGATTTTCAAAAATGCCTCCATTGATACGTAAATAAAGGTTACACAGTCGGATCATGTTATGTCTGACGGGCAAATACTCCAGGAGTATCCTGAATTGTTCCTGCTGCTGCTGCTACTATGTGGGCAACCAGATCCTCTTCTGATGCAACAGGAGTTGCGCAAACAAGGTTGAGCATCTCTCCCCACACAAAAAAGTCCAAACGGGACATATCTGGGGATCAAGCTGGCCATGGTACAGGACCACCTCTGCCAATCCACCTTTCTGGGAACTGTCGGTCCATGAATCGACGCAACGACGAGTACAATGTGCTGGCGCCCCTTTATGTTGGAACCACATGCATTGTCTTGTAGGGAGCGGGACCTCTTCCAGCAATTCTGACAATGCTCTGGCGAGAAAATTGTAAGAGTGCCTGCCATTTAATGGCCTAGGTCGCATATTCGGCCCAATTAAACTGTCCCCAACAGCACCGACCCACACATTAACGATGAACAGCACATGATGAGTGCTAGCAACTGTGGCATGTGGGTTATCCTCACTCCAAACATGTGAATTGTGTATGTTAAAGACTCCATGACGCCCGAACCTTGGTTCATGGGTAAACAATACAGAGGATGGAAATGTAGGATGCATTTCACACTGTTCCGGATAACACTGCGAAAACTGTGCTCTGGGTGGATAATCAACTGGTTCCAGGTTGTGGAGACGCTGTAAGTGAAATGGACGTGTTAATTGCTCTCGAAGGAGTGTTATTACATTCGTCTGATTCGTCACCATGTTACGTGCAATTTCACGAGTGCTGATTGAAGGATCCCACTCCACACGCTGCAGGACAGCTTCCTCAAATTGCACCGTTCTTACCGTGCGACGGCGACCCTGTCCATGTAATCTGCTAAATCACCCGGTCTCAAGCAGACGTTGCTGCACAGCAGCAAAGGTCTTATAATGCGGGATACGGCGATTAGGATATTGTTGTTGACAAACCCGCTGTGCAGCTCGTCCGTTGTGGTGCGCTACGTAGTACGCACCAACCATATCAATGCACTCACTCCAGGTGTATCGCTCCATTAGTAAACAGAGCCACTGCACTACTACACTGGTGGACAGCAATTGCCTACAACTAAAGAGCGTAATACGCCCTCTAACAACTGAAGATCCTAATACGGCCTCTCACAACTGAACAGCGTAATACAGCCTCAACCGGTTTAAATGATCCTCATGGGAAAAAATTACATTAGGGAAAAATGATTGTTTTGATATCCCCTACAACTTCCCAGAGTTTGTCAGTTTAAATACTTTTCACCCTGTATTTAGCATCTCACCTCCAGAAGTTTTGTTACTGACCTTGACTCTCTAACACATGTTGCAAGTAGACAGTTTTTTTCTAACTTTTTTAGCCGTGTTATAGACATAAAAATTTTCTTGCAGCTTATGTATACATTTTTAAATGCCACAGTGTCCATAATTTTCATGCATTCACGTAATCAATTTTCCAGCTTCTTCCTCTGGCGATCTATCAGAACACATCTGTTCCCCTGAGAAGTGATCCTTTAAATGCTTTATAATACCTTTTCAATTTTTTATAACCTTTTTACCACATTTTGGTTCATTCTAATTTTGTTACACGTAGCCCCAATGATTTTCAAATCATGTATATACTTCATATATATGATTTTAAATTGTTTTTCCTCATTTTGATCAAAATTTTCATTACTTCTGCCCTATGACACCTTGACAAAGCATTTGCAACAATGTCGTATGAATCTTTAATGTATTTAATTTATAACCAAGTAGTTGCAAATACAGTCCCCATTTGGTAATTTTATTGTGTTACAGTCTACATTCCAGTAGTTAGCTTAGTACTATATCGTGTGAATATACAATTACTTTATGTCTCAACAAATAGGTTCTGAATTTAGTAAATGATCAGTGAACAGCTAACAGTTCTTTTACTGTAAGTGTGTGCAATTTCTCGTGTTTTAACAGCATTCTACTTGGAAACGCAATTGTGTCATGTATGATTTTTCCATTAACTTCTTTTGCCTGAAATAGTTCTCCTCCCAAACGATATCCACTACTATCTGTGTGTAAACAAAGTGGTAGGATGAAGTCTGTTCTGTGTAGCAAATTTTGATTGTTCAGTTCTTTCTTAATTTTTTCAAATGCTGCCTGACATCATTGGGTCCAACCCCAATTAGTGATCCTTTCAAGTAAATTACTTAAACTAGATGCATTCAAACTGTGCCCACCAAAAATTTTCGATAAAATCCACAGAAACGATAAAGTGATTTCAACTCTTTCTGCTACATGGTGCTGTAAGATCTGACATTGTTTTAATTTTATCGGAATCTTCCAAGATTCCTTCCTTAGTAATTATATGACATAAGATTTTTTTCTTTGTAAGCTTCAACAGTTCAAAATGTTCTTTCTAACTTTGTCCAGTTACCACAATGTCGTTTACACACATAGTAAATTTTCCCACCAGATCTTAGCCGAGCACATAATCTAATCCTCTTATAGATTCAGCTACACATGAGTTGAAACTGGAAGGTGATGCACAGCATTGGTAACATCTTCCACTGTAAAGAGAGGTGGTATATTTACGAGATTCAGGAGCTAAAGATACCTGGTGAAATTGGAAGGTTATCCAAAGTAGACATAATCTGAATATTTTTCAATTGTTATGAAAGTTCATCAACGTTTTCATAATGATCTGTTTGTCTGTACAAAAACTTGTTGAATTGCCTAGAATCCAGATCCAGTCTCCCTCCTCCACCTCTTTTTAAAACAATGACTAATAGGGTTGTTATAAGGCTAATGCTTCTCTCAGTGATATCAGACATAAGAAGGATATTATGCACCTCTTACTCTATGGCAGCTGTCATTATGAAAAATGGTTGATGTGGTTTTAGCTTTAAAGTACACAGATATTCTTTCACTGTACCTGGAATACCACTAAACATGTCACTATAATCCCACGACGAAAACTTCAGTGCCCATTTCTGATTATCAATTAACCCTTTTCCTTCTGAAATATCAGTGTACACAAGTTCTCTAAATTCTGCATCATAACAGTGCCCATTTCTGATTATCAATTAACCCTTTTGCTTCCGAAATATCAGTGTACACTAGTTCTCTAAATTCTGCATCATTTGTATCTAATACTGGCACGTCTTTGATTACAAATTCACTGTCTTTTAAAAATAGTATACTACTTATTTTATCCTCTCATAAGATATAGTTCACTTTTTAAAATCTAGAATTTATTTTATTTATGAAAAAATAAATGAGCTGTTACATTTTAAACTTCATGTTTAGAAAAAACTCAAATTTTGTATTTAATTATCTCAAAATTTACCATAGGTTTTAACTGATTTGGAAAATTCTGCAGTTTCATCGAAGAATCTCTCTTACTTATGAAGGAAAGTTTACCTGTACCAACAAATTAAGCCAATAGTAAGTGAAAAAATGATAAAATTTCACATTAAAAAAAAAATTTTTATTGAACTTCCACTGCTACAAGTGTGAATCCTGAATCCTAAATCCTTCCTGGTCATGCTGATAAACTTGTATGAATTTACAATATTAGTGAAAGTATACACAGTGGAAATTAAAATGTCCTGTAGTGCCTCTCCAGCTCCAATTACGTCCGTTCGACGTCTTACTCCACCCCTCCCCCCTTAAATCTCAGACTAAAATGTGTCTGAAAAACATTTCTCAAAATATTCATAAGTTGTGTCATCATTAGCATACTTATCAGCCCAATTTAATGGTTCACCACCTACAAACTTCTTAACAAACTTGATATTTCGTAATATGAGTCATGTTAGACACAAAATTATCTCTGCAGTACTGCAGATAATCTACTGGTTGTAAACTACCTTCAACTGAAAAGTTTTTCCCTGGCATGTTGCAAAACATGGTATGAAGATTGTGAACAAAATTCCTGTTTACTACATCACCGGACTATTCTTCAGTTTTTTTTGCACAGAACAGAAACACTACTTTCTAGGGCGCTGGTTTTGTTGTTACTTAATAATACATTTTCTGTGAATTTGCTGTCTACTGCCTTAATCTTTACGACAAACTGCTTTCAACAAGTGGCACATTGGTGACAACATTACTTTCCAAAGTCGAAATTCGACGGTTTACATTTTTGTCAACAGTACTTATTTCCTCATGCACTTTTTTGAAAGTAATTCTATTTTCTTTTTCCTACCTTCAATGATTCATCATTGATATTTTTTTACTTCAGTGTTAATTCAAGTTCGGTATCTTTCATTTGGTCTCAAGAGACTCTACTCGACTATCAAACCTCTCAATCTTTTGATTGATATCGTTTAGTTCAGCTGTATTTTTACCAATCAATCAAATAACACTCCTCTTAAATGGCTGAAGTCTGGAATTGGTTCTTACTTCCCTATTTATGGTTTGTGAGTTACTCATTAATTTATGCAAATTGATCCTTATATTATCTTGAAGCTGCTGAAATTTCATTTTTATTAACAATGGCGACATTGTACTTAGATCATTATTATCATCTCGTTTTAATAATGTACATGAGTCATCGGCAATTTTTTCAGTCCTAGTAGTTCATCACTAAAGCATTCTTGTTCTTGTTTCGCACCACTACTTAAGTCTCCCATGTCTTTATTACCCCATTATGTCAGATACCTGTTCAGTGACTGTCATTGTTAATGATTATTTAACAAAACATTTCACTGCTAAAAGAAAACTAGAGAGAAGCAAAAACTAAAGAAAATGTTTCAAGTACTAACTTTTTAGTTGGATGTTGAGGTTGGTAATTGCACACATTAGTCTTTATTTTTCAGCTTTTATCGAGGATGACTGCGACCTCCTTTTGTTCCTATTGTTTTGTTTTGTAACAGTTACTCGTACTTGACTGACTGTTCATACCAAATTTTCACAGTGTACACATATTTAATCTGGAACAGGGAAATAGCTCAACACAGTATTCACATTCAACTTTCAGAAAATCTCTGATGACACCACCATATTCTGACTTGTAGTCCAAACCTGATTCATTAATTTTGATGAAAGTTAATAATTTGTGCTTCTGGTCATATTTGCATAGCACTTGGCACACTGAGACAGAAACACAGTAGAAAGAGAGATACGAATGGTAGAATTTGAATTAATAGTTTTCAAAATACTCATCTTTTACTCTTCTTCATCTTTGTTGCAGGTTGAAGGCTCGTAGTCCATTCCAAAGTATAGCCCTTTATACTGGTGTAGAGGATGTTTGGGTTCATTATACTAAATAATATGAACACTAGCGGACTTTCTGGTGTTGAACACATGTTTTCAGTCATTTCACTTCACAATACAAATCAATATCATCCAAGATGCTGCCGAAATGCATATAACTTGCACTCTATCCTCGCACTTCCAGCTTGTACTAATCAATACCCAAAGACAGAGATTCACTTCTAACAACATATAGCAAAGATAATACTATCGTATGTCGATATATTTATGCAAGTCATCTTTGACAAATACATTTCTTGAATAAAATACAAATAACTGTTTATCTTTCTAAGAAGTCCATAATTATCATTGTAATGACTTCAAGTGTCTATAAATGTTGACATTTATATATCTTTGTACAGCTATGTGATAATAGATTTCTGGGTTTTGAATCTTCAGTTTCGAACTGGCCATTTCAAATGATCCAAGATCGGTTAGTACATTTATCTGAGTATAAAGTGTTTTATTACAAGGTGAAAGAAGTTGCAGAATAATTTGTAGAATGCGAAATGTTCTACTGCTCAAAGAAAATTTTCACAAACCTTCCGCATATTATTTTTAACCGAAAACCTTTTTCTCAGAAATCTTCTGACCACGGGAAATCACTGAGTACAGTCCCATATGTCATGGAGGTTAACGTAAACCTGCTTTTTTAATATAATTCAGTAAACACCACTATCCACAATCATGAACGAGAGAATTATGTTTGTGCTCATTATCCACTCACCAAGCTTCAAAGCATCATTCGAAGAGTATACCAATCCAGACATTGTCAAACTACGGCAAGAAACCTTGAGACCATGGGCAGTTGCCCCCTGAATTGTCGACTTCATAGTGTAGAGCATTCAGCCGTTTCGTGTCACAAAAAAATGGAATATCTCGTTCACAGTGCTCCCCCTCGCTAAATAAGACCAACTGATGGCTGGTATCTACAAATTTTTACTTGTGGGTAGCCCGAGGAGAAACAATAAACTACTCTTTACTTACTGAAGAAATGGGAGCACTGTGTTAGCCAATATCGCATCAATCTCCTGACATTGACTTCGGTCTTAAGCGTTTGTTACGGACAGGAGCAAATCTTGCACAGAATGGGCGTGAAAAAATCAGTTAAGGCAACACCTACAATGACAAACAGTCAAATAGTTACAAGTTATCTTCATCAACTAGTGCAGTATTTCATGTCCCATAACCGTTATAAAAGAGTGTGGAGGCGACTCGTATCGACACACCTTTCCGGCATTCAGCACCAAGGATTTGGGTCAGTCATAATTTGGGCTGATATCACGTATGGTTGTCAGATGCCCTCAACCGTAGTAGAGGGTAATTTAGGGCTGTACAATACCGGAAATGTATCCTCCTCAATGTTTTCCAGCCGTACAGTCCTCCGCTTCGACGATTGATTCATCTCTCAAAACCGTAAGACATGAGTAGAGCACACTGTGAACTTGTGAACACCTTCCTCTAGTCAACCGAATAAGTGGCCTGCGGTATCAACGTAAAGTACAGGACTGAGAGCAAGGTATTCAGCAAGCCGAGTGACAGAGCAGCTGCTGCGGCAACGGCTGACCCAGAATACCATAATCTTCCTCTGTGGCGCAGTAGAACGAATTTGTTACTAGTGGCAAGAAAGTGTCGCAGCGGTGGGTGGCAGCTTATCGCTCTGCGCAGTGTGGCAGCGCAAGAACGCGGCCAGCCTGCGGTGCTTAACGCGCCAGATAAGACCGCGGCGTTGGCCTAATGAAACACTGATTGCCACTCGGCCCGGTGTCTGCGGAATCCTCCCAACTGCTGCACAGCCTTTCCACGGCCTGCTACAAATCCTTCAGCGGTGACTCGTCTCCTGTCTTCCCCAAAGCGAAGGTATGATACTAATTTGATCAACAAAATGTTTTGCACCACCTTCATAACTGGACTTATATTCCAGGAGAACAGGAGATGAAAGATTAAGCCACTAAGCCATACGTAAATGAAAAACTTTCTGGGTGCCGGCCGCTGTGGCCGAGAGGTTCTTGGCACTTCAGTCCGGAACCACGCTGCTGCTACAGTCTCAGGTTCAAATCCTGCCTCGGGCATGGATGTGTGTGATGTCTTAGGTTAGTTAGGTTTGAGTAGTTCTAAGTCCAGGGGACTGATGACCTCAGATGTTAAGTCACATAGTGCTTAGAGCCATTTTATGAACTCTCTGGAGAACTGTATGTTGTTTTGAAACGTCCTGGCAGATTATACCTGTGTGACATACGAAAACTCCAACATACAGCCAGGACTTTCCCAGGCAAAGCGCTTAACAACTCATTGCTCACTTTCACAGCTTGACTTCTGTCATTACCTCTTACCTATTTTTCAAACTTCTCAGAAGCGGTCCTGCATATCTCCCTGGACTAGGACCACTGGAGGGAAGGATATAGAGGGCAATGGCTTAGCCGCAGTCTAGTCTATTGTTTCCAATGTATGTCCTGCACTCTGTAGCCTGCACCTGGAACACGAAAACATTCATTACCCTTTGGCTAAGCCATTTCTTCGCAACAACCTTTCTTTCAGGAATGCTTGTACAACAAGGTATGTAGCTATACTTCTGTGAAGTTTGGGAGAGACGTACTGACAAGTAGAGCTATGAGCGCTGGTCTTAAGTTCTGCGTGAGCAAAGCAGTTTGTAAGTTTGAAAGAAAAAGTGATGGTTCGGTTTCCAGGACCGGTCTCCTACATAACCCGTGCGCAGGTTGTAATGGCAATATATTCTAAAGTACATATCTCTGATTACTAAATCCGCTGCTGCTTATTATTCAATACTGTGTTGCTAAACAGCTTGCTTTGTAACCTGTTTAGATACCCGTTGCCATAGTGTTCAAAAGGGGGTGTATATCCCCGTCCAGTCACCCAGATGTAGGTTTGTTATGGTTTACCTCGCTTAAAACGAAGTCATTGGGGATTCCGTTGAAATGCCACTGCCGATTTCCTTCTCCAGTGTTCCATTGTACGAGCTTGTACTCCTCGTCTAATGACCTTGTCGTCGACTGTTCAATATGTGCTGGGCACTCTTCCATCTGTCGGAACTTCGTTTAGTCTTATGAGCTGTTATAATATTTAATTGGAGAGTACGAAACTTCGTTTGAACGATACTGCTTAACATTACAAAAATCATTCTTCTCTATCCTGAAAATCAGCTAATGCATAGTGAGGAACGTATAGTTTCCTACAGGACCCTGCTTAAGAGTGCTGCACAACTTTTTTACGTACACAAGACATTCCCAACAAAATAATAACAGCAACACAAGGAAAACAAAGATAAAGTTACACAGTTGGGGTTGGTACCACACATCTTGAAAATCTTGAGTGTCGCTAACTCAAGAATTCGTCAACCAATTTTACGAAACTGCAGATTTAACACATTCCTCAAGCGAACAGCTTCTGTGTAATATATAGTTCTCTACAGTATAAAAAGTTCAATAGAATGTGTTGGGAAATATTTGGTGCATAAGTGAGATGTACTGTGTGTACTAGTGGGGTGCTCGCTATGTGTGTTAGCCTCATTCATACTATATATGCGATTGACTGCAGGTTTTGCTGTTGCTGACATACAAACCATTATCCTATTTTTATTTTATTTTATTTTATTTTATTTTATTTATTTATTTATTTATTTATTTTGGATAATATTTCACCTCATGTAAATATTTCACCTCATGCCTACGACGACAGATGTTGGATATATTTCTAAAACTTATTACACTGTAAAATTGTGCTGCAACTTTGTATACTGCAGGAGTGTAACACAACTATTCCAGTTTATAAAAGTTGTCCAAACTGTTAAATGTAAGTGTTTCACTGTATGAAAACATATTAATCTATTCCAGCATGTGAAGCATATCTTGCAAATATGTTTTGCATATTCTTAAACAATTTTCTATATATTGCACACAGTTTTGTATCTTACTTTGTATCAAAACGTATTGTCCTAATTTCAAAGTACGAGATTTCGTGAAATGTTCCTAATTTCGTGACACACATATTAAAATATTATGATCTATAAAATCTGCTTTGAGGGAAAAACACATTTCAAACAATTCTACTTTCTAAACTATTTATCTGTGTTTCTTTCTTCATCAAACTTTTCTTTATGTATTTTTCAATTAATTGGTTACTACACTTTAATGCAGACTGTTAGAACATGCAGTATCAAGTGACATCTGCACTGCAGATGTCTGTTGTACAAGAGGGGATGCATGTACACTTAATCAGAATTATTGTTTGGGTTTAATTGCACCACCCAGTGTGAGATACTCTGATTTGAAATTGTGGGAGGAAAATAATAGAAAAAATCTCACATAGTGTCCAGCAGTCTTACATCAGAATTTTAAGGGAGTACAAGCTTGGCTGTGAGAGTCGACAGACCGAAATATTTAGCCTTCCCGCTAAAATGCAATTATTGTTAATCTATCCTAGTGGTGGTGGCTACCTTTAGAACAGAACAAGTGAGATGGTAACTCGGATGTTGGAAGTAATTTACAACTCAAGTGTATTTAAATTTAAGACAAGTGGATTTCAGTATTCCCCACAATTTTAAATTTACGTCATAACTGAAAGCTTAGCACAAGAGGCCTGTAACATCATAGGACTGCACCACAGTCGAAAATCGTGGATTGCCCACGATGCGAGCTATCCTAACGTCTGCTACCTTAAACTGTGAAGTCATAGAGCTGGGGAACACCCTGTAAATCTGTCAACTATGGGGCCTGCAGTTGGGGCAGCCAAATTCTATTGTAATGTCATAGGGGGTGCTGAGGTGTGACATCTAAAACTGTGGCGTCAAAAGGCTGCTAGGACGTCAGACAATTTACATTTTAGAATTTATCATCAATTTAGAGTTATATTTTTTTGGGAAACGCAGTACAGAGGAGTAACAGTGATCTGGTGATACAATTTGGTTGAAACAACAGTTAAGATCGCAATAACATTTTATAAATGACCTGTTTCGACTTCATGTACAAGTCACCTTCAGAAAATGAGCCACATCTGGCTGCTGCTGGTGGCTCCTCGGATGCTCACGCGGCAACACAATGGCAAACTGCGAATGCGTACTTGAAGTGGCTTCGTGAGACCTTTTTAAACCACTTCAATCAAATCCACTCAGTTCGTCATCCATACTCTACCACGACCATGGGTGGTCTCTAACGTCTTCAGTCAGCACAAGACAAGAAATTAGTCATTATTTTGTACGATATAGTCGAGCTAGTAAATGTTGCTGCTATCAGTTCAGACATGTTACCTAAAACTGCTGTCTTCTCTTAATGGACTATACTAATGTCAAATCAAAAGAGAAACAACTCACAGTTCATCGTCACAGAGTTCATAACCTACACATTTTTGCCGAAACTGATTTTAAAAACATTGTACGGAAACTAGGAACTGATAACAAAGTACAGGTAGTGTTAAATAATTAATTACATGGAAAGGCAAAAATGATCACGATTTCTTCAGAAATCAAGTGTCTTATACTTTGGGAATAGGTTGATTACTAATGTTACATTGTAGCTGGAAGAGTTAATAAAATATAAAGCTACACTTTTATCTTTACTCTAATTACAGTATTGAGGTAATAACATTATTATGCAGAGGAATATTCTGGTGCACAACAACATCAAACGTTGTGACTGCTTGTAAATTTAACGCCAACAGGTGTAACTCGCCAGAGGATTTTCCCAGATTTCGATTTCGCGCTACAAACACTGCGTCTGTCATAATCTGATTAGTAGGCTCGGTAATTTGGTGCTTTGGTGGTTGTCATCCAGAGCAGTAAATAGGTTGTCGTGAAGAGATTTTATTCTTCAGACATAGAGCAACGAAGTTCTGCTAACCTCTCTCTCGATTAGTTATTAATGAAAATAGTAATAAAGGGAAAAACTGATATTTAATAATTATTATGAAGAACCAATTGTTATTTACATCCTTAAACCTGTATGTCATCAAGTATTATCATATAATATTCCTCGAAAGGCTTTAAGATTTGTGTATAGGTCCAAGTCTACGATGAAAAACCCACGTCTCCGAAATTAATCTCCACTTTTATCACGACTTTAACAATCCCCAGTGAGCGAGTGGCGCAGTGGTTAGCAAACTGGACTCGCATTCTGGAGGACGACGGTTCAAACCCGCGTCTAGACAACCAGGTTTAGATTTTCCGTGATTTCACTAAACTGCTGCAGGCAAATGCCTGGACGGTTCCTTTGAAGGGCCACAGCCGATTTCTTTCTCTGCCCTTGGCACAATCCGAGCTTGTGCTCCGTCTCTAATGACCTCGATGTCGACGAGACGTTAAACCCAATCTTCTTTCCTTCCTTTTGTAACATTTACCGGGATTCCTCTCTCTCGTGTGATTCAGAACGCAAGTATATGTATCGGATATTTTACACTCGCGTGCAGATATCAAGCGTACCTGGTTCAGTTTGGCGGTTGCTTTGCTGGTGCTCTCACTGGCCTCTGAAGCTTATCTTTCTGTGTTTGTTAATTGGTTGTAGGTTGGGAAATCAATCACCTAATAAAGTTCACTGTTATGTGGGAAGAACCAATTATGTTCCGTAATTAACACACTGTCGCTTTGGTTTCCATGTTCACAGCTAACATTATCACAGAATAGACGTAGTCATTTTTTGGCACTCAACTACAAGCAGCCATTGAATTCAAGTTGATATATTTTACGTTAATTCCCTATATCACGAGAGACCATTACCTGGATGGCGTCTGCGAGCAGGATTACGCCTACTGCACCATTTTCTATACGAAGGCAAACCGACATCTGTTCCCCTTACTCAGAACTATGACAATTTCCATTTTACTTACCAGAGTACAATTGGTAGCATCCGCTCCTGGTTCACTCTGCTGTAGAGTCAACAATGATTCGTTATTAAGTTTGAAGAGCTATGGGAAATTAGGCTCTTGCTGATATTCGTATCACGTCGCAATAAGAGCAACTAATTTGCCGAAACAGGACTTTTCGTTATGCTGCTTGAAACAGATACTTGAACTTCTTTTAGTCGTATTCTATATCACAATTACAATATCAGTTTTTGGATGAAAATCTTGGTTTTCATAGAGCATGGATAATACCAGTAGTTCACAAGTGTGTACTGATGCCAGCAAACGACTGAACAACCATCGAATCCAAAACAAAGAAAGAAACAAAACACTTAGTTTATGCAATTGTTAGAACTTCGTTCACGGATTCATGCGAGAGACGATACATCTTATTAAATATTTCCAGAGTCCATTATATACAAACGAAACGATAGATATTCAGTACTTCTGGTAATTGGTGCACTTACTGTAACTACTGCAAACATTACGCAGCGTGACTTATATTCTGTTTTGATAGCTAAGTGCGCTATTCTTTATACACTAATCTCAAAGGACATCCGCTTTCAAACGGATCTCTAGTAATTTCTGCCGCTAGTACCTAATTTTGAAAGAGACGAGTTCAGTGACGTTTCAGGCACAATGTGTAAAGGACACTGTCCAGCTAGAGATGATTTTGTATTTTGGGCACGTTCTGTTTACACTTCCTCCTTCCAAGACGACAGTAGGGCTGCACTCATAAGTTGCTGGTTTCACAAAAACTCAGGCACTCAGTCGCACCACTGCTTATCACCTAACTAATTCGGGCTGATGCTCACGGAAAGAATGTGGCACTGTTTGGAACAATGATGAAACATTGTAATCATCATCCCACAGTTTGGTGGCTGTACGTGATTTGTTCATCCTTGAATGAAACGGCATCTGTGAAGCAACTTTCCTTCCTACCAACAATAAAGCTACAGGCGGACAGGATTTGATGTTGCTGGGTGTTAGTAATTTTGGAACCCTTGTGGTTATATAAACAGGCATTACATTAACAACGGAGAAATGGATCAGTCATAGTACAAAACGTAAATACGTTCCTCTTTGAAGGATTCCGAGAGTAAATTAGGGAAACTGCCGCCTCAATCTTCATTCCCCTTACCTCACCTAGAAATTTGGTATGCGAAAATACTCGTACTTTTTTAAAGCAGAAGATCCTAAATCTTTTATCCTGTCTCTCTTTTTAGTTAAGCCTTTACAGTAGCTGGCAACACCGAAATTTGGAGATAAAATACCTTCTGCTACATCCAAAATTCTCACCGTTTAATATTCAATGATAACTTGCACTCTCCTTGGGATTCTGAAGCTGTAAGCTTTATTACATAAACTACATTTAATACGTAATGAAAGTAGTAGTGTATTTAAATTTGACTGTATATAACTGATTATAATTATAATTAAATTGAAAATTCTTGGGTAAAAACCAAGGGAACTTTATTGAAATGTATCGACAGCAACGACAAAATGGTAGTAGCAGTGCCATTGTTTATCTTTGTCTCTGGAGAGTCTCTGTCGCGTTGCGGGCAGGGAGGAAGCAGAACGGCTTGATTTATGAAAGAGTACTGAAGAGTTTGTTGGGCGTTCTCGCCGCCGCGGCGTGCAGCTATGCTCGCTCCAATGTAGACACGCCTGATTAGTTAACCCGCGAGTATTAAGAGCACGGTAGCTGTGGACAGGTGGAGGAAGCCACAATTCCAACTATTGACTGCCCCGTAATTGTCCGCGGCTCTGGAGATGACTCGGGGCTCTTCTCATCGAATAACAGCAGCTGCAGCAGCAACAACGGCAATTTAGCATTGTCGTTGGCTACATTCTTCGTCATCCGCAGATCCACAACTTCCTAAGACTATTAAGTGACAAACATAGTAATGTAGAGGCTTTGCCCAGCAATATTTCTTTCATAGATTATAAATAAGTTGAATAATAACTTACAATAGTTAAAACTTCTTGGTCACCTCTGTCGTCATTTTCCTTACACATTATTACCAAGCAGGGTTCCTTTCCTTTCCATGCAATCACCGGGTGTCATAAGAATACTGAAAGTGATTAATGGCTCTGAGCACTATGGGACTTAACTTCTGAGGTTATCAGTCCCCTAGAACTTAGAACTAATTAAACCTAACTATCCTAAGCACATCTCACACATCCATGCCCAAGGCAGGATTAAAACCTGCGACTGTAGCGGTCGCGCAAAAAGTGATTATTTACAACCTGTTTCAGTCTAAATTTTGTGGCACAGTAGCTGTTAATTCTGGTATTGTATAACAGAGGCTTCTTAAAGTAAAGTAAAATTTCACTGCCAACGCCAATAACTAAAGAAACAGCACAAATTAAGAGTCTGCAATTTCATTTGTTGTGTATTTAGCTTAGGTGTGACCTTGCTGTCTTGGTATGTATTTTATTGTTGTTATTTTAAAAGTAAAACCAGTTGCCCATTTGCTTAAAGTAAATTCACTTTAATCTTTTTATAATCATAAGGAAATTGCTTGCCTTTTTCTAAATTTAGCAATACGTTACACTGACGTTATTGAAAACAATATTTTACTTAACGAAGTTCAAACTGATCCAGTCATTTATTTAAGCAGTAATTTCATTTAATGTTAGTTTCAGAATTTAGTATTTCAGAATAAGTAAATTCGAACTCAGTGTTTTTGGATTCATTTATTATCTCGTGAACTGTTGTGCGGTGGAAAAGCGTGACAACCTTCTGTTGCCATACCAGTGATTATTTACTTAAGTTTCTTTGCTATTACCTTTCTGGAGACTGTGAAGACGCATTGCTCTAATGGGCTGGCGACCGTTTAGTTACACCCGTTTTAGTTAATCACTGTTTTCGTTACTAGTGTTTTTTTGTAGTAAATATTACGTAATACCATTTTTCCACCTGTGCTATTGGTAAACAATTGCACTGTACTCTACCAATCTCAAAATTGTCATCAGTATTTAGCTTAAATTCAGAATAGATCCTTCCTTGAGAAGAGTCTGTTGTACACTTTCCTCCAACAAGCTGGTATTATTTTCCTTCGGTAACGATAGCCTTACTCACTGTGAAATATCATTTGGCATATGCGATCACGGTCAGTTATATCGCAATCCAGTACGCTCATTACTTTGTATTGTTCTTGACACGAATTTTGCATTGGGCAGATTCGTAAGGAATTAAACCCTTACACTAAGAATTAAGTCGCAAACGCACAGTAGGAGTAAGCAGTGAAAATAAGAAACAAAATTTCTAAATTGGCATTAATCAGTGAAACAGGCAACATGATGGACACAAGCGAAACTGATAATTTGATTGTACTGAAGGGGAACAATAGGTAGAACAAAGGGGTACGCTGGCAGCAGGACCCATTGTTGAGGAACCGGCAGCTAGCATCACAAACGCTGCTGCTGAAACGCAGAAACAGAGGAAAATGGAAATCCTGGCATTGGCGGATGCTATGGAACTCGGAATAAAAATAAGTACCGAATCCAGTGACGGTGGGTACGAGGAATCCATTCAGAGAGAACCAGAGTTAGAGTCAAAACCAGCAGTAGCTAGTAATACATACGATTTGTTCAGCATGTTGATCAGTAAAGAATACTGACCAGTACAATCAGTGCTCAGTTAATATCAATTATTGGTAAAATTATCGCTCAAGCTGAACCAATAAACGATCAGTCAGTATCAATTAAGGCTCAATCCAAAGCAATCAAGACTGTGAACAATATTGGTAGGAATTTAAATAGTTGTGACCTGGATAAACCGAAAGAATGTGGGGGTGTAGAGAGTTTCAGAGAGAGCATTAGAGAACGATTGACAAGAATGGGGGAAAGAAATACAGTAGAAGAACAGTGGGTAGCTTTGAGAGATGAATTAGCGAAGGTAGCAGAGGACTAAGTGAGTCAAAATACAAGGGCTAGAAGAAATTCATGGGTAACAAAAGAGGTATTGAATTTAATTGATAAAAGGAGAAAATACAAAAATGCAGTAAATGAAGCGAGCAAAAAGAAATACAAACGTCTCAAAAATGAGATCGACAGGAAGTGCAAAATGGCTAAGCAGGGTTGGCTAGAGGACAATTGTAATGATGTAGAGGCATATATCACTAGGGCTAAGATAGACACTGCCTACAGGAAAATTAAAGAGACCTTTGGAGAAAAGGGAACCACTTGCATGAGTATTAAGAGCTTTGATGGAAACACAGTTCTAAGCAAAGAAGGAAAAGTAGCAAGGTGGAAGGAGTACGTAGAGAGTCTATACAAGGGCGATGTACTTGAGGACAATATTTTGGAAATGGAAGAGGATGTAGATGAAGATGAAATGGGAGATACGATACTGCGTGAAGAGCTTGACAGAGCACTGAAACACCTGAGTCGAAACAAGGCCCCAGGAGTAGACAACATTCTATTACAACTACTGACAGCCTTGGGAGAGCCAGTCCTGACAAAACTCTACCATCTGGTAAGCAACATATACGGGAGCAGGCGAAATACCCTCAGACCTCAAGAAGAATATAATAATTCCAATCCCAAAGAAAGCAGGTGTTGACAGGTGTGATAATTACCGAACTACCAGTTTAATAAGTCACACCTGCAAAATACTAACACTAATTCCTTACGTACGAATGGAAAAACTGGTAGAAGCCGACCTCGGGGAAGATCAGTTTGGATTCCTTAGAGATGTAGGAACATGCGAGGCAATACTGAGCCTACGACTTATCTTACAAAATAGATTAAGGAAAGATATAACCTAGATTTATAGCATTTGGAAACTTAGAGAGGACTTTTGACAATGTTGACTGGAAAACTCTCTTTTAAATTGTGAAGATTTTAGGGGTCCAATACAGGGAGCGAATGGCTATTTACAATTTGTACAGAAACTAGATGGCAGTTCTAAGAATCGAGGGGCATGAAAGGGAAGCGGTGGTTGCGAAGGGAGTGAGACAGGGCTGTAGACTTTTCCCCAATGTTAATCATGTAAAGTAAACGAAAGAGATATTTGGTGCACGAATTAAAATCCATGGAGAAGAAATAAAACTTTTGAGGTTTGCCCATTGACATTGTAATTCTGCCTGAATAGCAAAGGACCTAGAAGGGCAGTTCTATGGAATGAGCAGTTTCTCGAAAGGAGGATATAAGGTGAACATCAACAAAAGCAAAACTAGGATATGGGAATGCAGTCGAATTAAAGCACGTGCAGGTGGTACTGAGGGAATTATATTAATGAGATACTTAAAGCAGTAGATGAATTTTGCTATTTGGGGAGCAATATAAGTGATGATTGTCAATGTAGAGAGGATATAAAATGTAAGTGGCAATGGCAAGGAAAGCGTTTATGAAGAAGAGAAATTTGTTAGCATCGAGTACAGATTTAAGTGTCAGTGTATTTGTATGGAGTGTAGCCATGTATGGAAGTGAAACATGAACGACAAGTAGTTAAGACCAGAAGAGAAGGGAAGCTTTCGAAATGTGGTGCTACAGAAGAATGTTGAAGAGTAGATGGATAGATCACATAACTAATGAGGAACTACTGAATAGAATCGGGAGAAGATGAGTCTGTGGCACATTTTAACTAGAAGAAGGAATCGGTTGGTAGAACATGCTCTGAGGCATCAACGAATCACCAATTTTGTACTGGATGACAGTGTGAAGGGTAAACATAGTAGAGGGAGACCAAGAGATGAATACACTAAGCAGATTCAGATGGATGTAAGTTGCAGCAGTTACTTAGAGATGAGGAAGGTTGCACAGGATAGAGTAACATGGAGAGCTGCATCAAACCAGTCTCTGGATTGAAGACAACAACAACAAGAACAGTATTGGATATGTTAACACGAAAGCAAATGAAATCAAGAAAGAAATAACTCTAATGAATACTGAATTCGGTAATCTTAAGCAGGACATGGGAGAGGTGCAGTGGAAAATAAGAAGTATACATAAACGTTTTGAGGCAGAACTACAGAGGATTGAACAGAAACTGCAATAGACTGTTAATTCTGCTATTGAAAACAAAGTAACTGAAAAGGTAGAATTAGCACGAAACGACGTAGGGGTTACGTTACAAATGTGCAAACCTGAGTATCAGACATGGGTACTAGGCTGAAGAAACAGCTGACTACGTGTGATGTGAAAAAGAGGAATGTGGAAACATTAGCGATGACTACTTGCCATGTAGTTACAAAAGTAACCGAACTAGATAACGGATTAGACGAAAAACGGCATTATGTGTCATGCCGTGGAATTAACACTGAAATCTTGGCGAAGCGGGAGCGTTTTGATCCTCTCAAAAAACAGAGTTGCTTGCATGCTATCGACTTTATTAAAATTGCGAAAGGATTTGCCTGAATCATGAACAGTTAAGAGAAGAATTAAAGCTGTAATCGACGTGCTTCTGGGTGAGGCTAAGCGATGGGTCTGAAACCTCGATACTGCGAACATAAGCTTTTACGAATTTAGAATGCGTTTTTGAAAGAATATTGGTCAGAGCAGAATCAGGTGGGTGAAGGCCGATTTCGTAGTGACAAAACTCAACGACGCGACTCCCACTGCTCGATGAAACAGCTTTGTGAAAATTGGATCCGCGAAATAGAATATTTGTGTCATCATCAGACTGAATCAGAGATTGTTTGGGAGTTGTGGAAGAAGCTTACAGATGATTCCAAGAGGTACATAGGCAGTAGTTAAGGAACAATTTCTTCATTCTTAGAAAAGGTCGAAGATGAGGACAACTGACCGAATAATTGCGAAAATTTTAAGAAATGTGTTAATAATGGCAGTTACCACAATGGCAACAATTATAATAACAATAACCATGGCAATAATGGTAACAACCACCATGGTGATAATAACTTACATCACTAAATCAATAACACTGATAGTGGAAACGACAATAGTAGAAATGACAGAGCCCAGTATCACGTGAATGTGGTACGTGGTTTTCAGCAAAATGGTTGCCGAAAAATGAGCAGCTGCGACACCTGGATAGAAACAGACCCCAGATATTTAATCAGGGAAACAATTAACCGCGCAGATTTGGGGCCCTCTGAGTGTGGGAAGACCTTGACGGACCAGAAGAAAGCCTAGGCAACGTCACTATGATATATCCGGATGGATAGAATGGTGATGGGAGATCGTGCAAGAAAACAGAGCGAGCAACGCACACGCAATAACAATATCTGGGAGTGAAACAGCAATCGACAAAGCAATAACTGTGATAATAACAATGAAAATAGATCACTGGTCAACGAGGAAGGGGCGGCCGCTGTTAATAAAATAATGGTACTGCAGGCTCCAGTACAGTTTGATTCTCCAACGAAATTAAGGAAGTCGATATTGGATAAAACTCCCGTTATTGTGAAGGCAACGTGAAAGCGAGGAGATGTGATTAGGTCAGGTCGGTCAGATATAGGACCAATTCAAGAATTATAGAGGATTATGTGGGAGGTGTGCTAATGGGGAGAGCGGACAATATTTGACGCTTCTCAACCCCCATGAAATTAGTATTTAAGAGGAAACAGAAAGTTCTGTACTGAAGAGGCAGGCTTGTCCAAATGTTGTAGTAATTGAAGTACCCAACCCCAACGACGCTGGTCTTAAAGGAAAAATAGAGGTCAAAACAGAGCACATTTTTCCAAGCAATTCGGAAGACGATAGCCATCTCTCCATATAAAATTTGTTGGTAATACCGGGTTGGTTAATCGAAGAAATTGATAAAAAGGTTTCAGTGTTGAGATCAAAGCGCCTTCAAAAACCGCAGGACAGGCAGGTAGAAATTAAGAATGTCCAAAACAGAAAATTAAAAAACCACCAGATAAATCGCTGTCGTTGCCAGACCCAGACGGAATTTTCTAGAATGACCTTCATGTGAAAGAGGACCTGTCGGGATATCGAATCTGAAGTTGTACTGAAATTCTTCTACTTTCAAGACGTGTAAGGACGAACGCTTGAAATTGTGGAGACCAAGTATGAAGAAAAGACTAAAGATTGAGTAAAGTAGAAAATATTACAGAAAGTACAACAATTTACTGCATATACGTAAAGATTAAAATAATGACACTTGATCCATCAAGTAGATCACTAAAATAGTAGACTATTATCACTTAGCCTACGATCATTGCGCACCAAAAAAAGTACGGATAAAATTCTAACATCATGTTAAAGAGAATAACAGAATAAAGACTTGTGATAAGTGTCAGAGGGTGAAAGTGACCAATTTCACAAATCGTGGCCCCATACAGATCATAAGACCTGACGATGTACTAGAGGTAATGTAGCCCACATATTAGCAGTGCTGGAAGCATTTTCGAAGTTCGTTAAGTTATATCCGATAAGAAAGGCAACAGCTAAAGCGGTTTGTAACAAATTTACAAACCTTTACTTCGTGCGTATCGGCAAACCAAAAGCGCAGTTTACTTCCAAATTATGGAATGAAGGTACGGAAGGCAATGGGGTTGAAGTGATACTCATCTCGGCAGGAAATCCAGCGGAACGATACATGTGCGACTGTGGCGGCTTTGTCGAACGAATTGTCACTACAGTCACAGAGCGTGGGCAAATATATAAATAATTTTGAAAAGATTATGAATGCTTTGACGCACGAACCTACAGGATTCACTATGGAAGAAATTCTATTAGACCATTAGTCTAAGAGTTTGGTGGAAGAGATAGTTGATTTCCCTGCGCGAGTTAGTATTGATATTGACGTGAAGAAGAACGTTCACTAGAGGAAATGAAAAGGAAAGCCGAGGCGCGAATACGGCGTCGTGACGCGAAACCGCGGTTTGTTACGTTTGCTATTGGTGACCTTGTTATCGTTAAAGTGAACGAGAAATCGAGCGATATTTATAATGAGATTTCAAAATTTAAATTCATTTACAATGGACCTTTTAAGATTGTTGGTGTGCCTCACACTAGGGCTTACTGATTAGTTTTTCCTAACTCTGGCAAGCTGTTAGCTGTACGTAAAGATGTTGACGTTGTAATAATCAAGAACTGATTAACCTGAGAGAGAATTTCAAATAAAGGCTTAATTATTTGTGTAATTTTCAATATTTGTTACAAATTTAATTCTTGGACCAGACTGTCACCAACGATTTTGCAAAAGGTGTAACGGGAAATTTAGCTTATAGAGTAGATGTTCCGAAAGCAACTGAAATGAAACGAAAACCCAAGCCATGACCAATGAGAATAAATGTCACTCTGCTATATGTGTTTTTGTTATTTGGTAAATAAAACGTTGTACACATTCCTTTATATCACGTATTATGTAAATGAATACCGATGAACTCAGAGAATGTGTACGTTTCAGGTCTGTGTATGCGTGTGAATATGGACAGTGTTGAGCTATGCAATGTGATAGAAACATAAGGACTCCTTGACATTACTCGGGAGTGAGTTCTGAAAGCGTGTAAAGCAGGTGGACGTTCTGGAATGCCACTGCACAGACAGAGAGAACAAGCGTACCGCGGTGGCACACACAACAATTCCATGTCTGGACTGAACCGCTGCCGGCTCTTTAGAACGATGCGGCGTCCTTTGTAAATACACGTATGGAACACAGCGTTCTACTTTCCGGTACAACCAGTGTAAAGCTTTGTTCTAGACATTTAAGTTTTATCTGGACATTTGCTTTAAACTCTCATTACGAGAAATGCAACCTGTTAATGATTATGTACTCATATTTTGTATACCTTTAAGTATGTTACTTACGTTATCTTGTGCAGTACTGGTATGAAATTTTCATTTAAAATGTAATGGTTTCTTGAAAGATGTAATTTTGTTCTTTAAGCTATGTTATGGTACACTATGACGATTCTAGTCATAATGACACAGTATTGTCATGCTATTACGAACCCCAACATAATTAATGAGGAGCTTAGTGAGTGATTAACAGAATTTATGTAGACTAAACTGAATGCATTTGTGCAACTGAATTTCCGCTTGTATCTCTTCGGACATTCCATTATTCTGTTTACCCCAGGGTATGCAGGGCACGTGCAACACCGAAAATGCAGATAAAATACCTTCTCGAGCAACCTAAATTTTCGCCGTTTAATATTCGTTGATAAAAGCTATAAGTTGTATTACAGAAACTATATTCAATACGTAATCGAAGTACTAGTGTTTTTAATTTTGACTGTATATAACTGATTGTACTCGTAATTATAATGAAAATATTGTAAACCGCTGGGTAATGGCCGAGGGAGCTATATTGAAACGTATCGATAGTACGACAAAATAGTAGTAGCTGTGACGCTGTTTATCTTTGCGTGTGGAGAGTCTCTGTCGCGTTGCGAGCAGAGAGGAAGCAGAGGAGCTTGGGTTATGAAAGAGTGCGGAAGAGTTTGTTGGGCGCTCCCGCCGAGACAGCGTGCAGCTAAGCTCGCGCTAATGTAGATACGCCTGATTCGTTAACCCGCGGGTATTGACAGCACCGTAGGAGTGTACAAGCGGAGGAAGCTGCAATTCCAGCTATTGCCTGCCACGTTCAAATTAATCCAGTCATTTATTTAATCAGTAATTTCGTTTAACGTTACTTTAAAAATTTAGTAACTGCAAACTCAGTTTTTTCTGATACATTTATTTTCTTTGAACTGTTGTGCTGTTGGAAAACGTGACAACTTTCTGTTGCCACACCACTGATTATTTGCTTAAATTTCTTTGCCATTACCTTTCTGAAGATTCTGGAGATGCATTTCCCCATTTTAGTTACACCCTTTTTAGTTTGTCAGTGTTTCCTTTGTGTTATCAGTGATTATTGTAGTAAATATTACGTGGTACCATTTTCCCCCCTGTGCGGTTCGTGAATGTCTGCACTATACTCTACCTATCTCAAAACTATCATCAGTATTTAGCTTAAATTTAGTATAGATTCTTCTTCAGAAGAGTCTGTTGTACACTTTCCTCCAACTAACCGGTGTTACTTTCCTTTGGTAACGATAGCCTTACTCACTGTAAAATAGCATTCGGCATATACGATCACGATCAGTGAAATCGCGATCCAGTAGGCCTATTAGGAAAGTGGAGGTTACAATCTCCCTCTCATTGCTGCTATATATGTCTCTCTCCCGCTGTCTCCCCTCCCTATCATTAATTTATCCCACGGCTACCATTTGGAGCGAGCTCATTAATTCTGAGGGGTGTCCTACGTACTTCTTCTCCTTTACCCACGTGTTGTAAATGTTGGTCCAAAATGTATCCTCCCCTAGGTCTGCGTGTTGAAGTTGGCTAGTGTGGGAACGATCAGTGCCCTCGACGCCTATGTGTGGTCACCACTAACCACTAACCACTGGCTCATCTCTCACATTTGCTCCCACAGCTTCGATCTCCATCCATCTCTATTTCTCTTTTCTTGCCAGTGTCTCTCACTGACCGTCACTTCTTCGTCTCTCTGGGTTCCCACTACTGCCTTGTTCATCTATCTCTGTCTCTGTTTGACTGTCACATTTGCATGGGGGCTTAATTATTAATTTGAAAATCTTTTTTTATTTTTCGTAACTGTATGTCCGATTACGCTGTTTCGTAAACGGTTGGCCCTGACTAGTATTTGTACGCAATCTGACTGCATAGAACAACAACAAGAATGAAATGAAAATTTCCGTTAATACAATTAATTAATTAAGTCCCCAGCAACTATAAAACCTACGAAACCAAAACACAAGTGTAACTGTTCTGTGTGTGGAAGTGTGACTCAACGTACACATCTGGCACGGTTCTTCTTCAATAAGACAAGAAATTTCAAATACCATTTATACTGACGTGATAAAAAAAAAAATTAGAAATACTGTAATTGCGGAAGAAACTCAGAATTACACTCTAATACAAGAACACACGCCAGATTCTTTGTTGACTGAACCTGTAATGACGCTTTATTTAAGACATAGAGATAATAAAAAGAAAAGGAAATGTTTTTTTCTTTTACCTTCATATATTGACGAAAATCACTCTAATCATTACAATATATCTCCACACCGACTCTCTACTACCACATCTCAACAAGAACTCTCCACCACGAGCTCTCGACAAGCACTCTTCACTACCACATCTCAGCAAGCACTGACTACTACGAGTTCTCAACAAGCACTGACTACTACGAGTTCTCTCCAAGCACTGCCAGTGGAGGCGGCTGAATAATACTCTTTGGCGCAGTCTCTGGCGCTGTGGCTCAGTGTAGCCACCTTTCATATGCCCCTCCTCCACGGGCCAGAATTTGATGGTATTTTTCCCGGCATTGGTGGTGAAAATACCACCAAATTCGTCCACAAAAATATAGACAAAAATAAAAGATAATATTAATACGTAAATATCACATAATTAGATAAAATTTTGGCTTTGCACTGACCTTTCAATAACCTAATATATAAAATACAGTAGGCAATACAAATTCTTTCATACATGTGGCTTTACATAATAGTTTACACAATACACAAAAAATCAGTTTATACAAATGTTCACATAAAATACTTTTAATGATTAGTTCCAGCAGTAGCACCCAGCAATGGTCAACAGGTGCAGACACCAACAAGTGACATCATTCAGCAGAAGCAGTTCCATTAGTGGCACTCAGCAATGTTGAGCAAATACAGACACCAACTGTGACATCTTTTCAGTAGAAGCAGTCCATCAGTGGCACCCAGCATTGTTGAACAGGTGCAGACACCAACAAGTGACATTATTTCAGTAGAAGCAATCCATCAGTGGCACCCAGCAATGTTGAGTAGGTGCAGACAGCAAGAAGTAACATCATTTCAGTAGAAGCAGTCCATCTGTGGCACCCAGCAATGTTGAACAGGTACACACAGCAACAAGTCACATTTCTCAGCAGAAGCAGTTCCATTAGTGACACCCAGCATTGTTGAAAAGGTGCAGACACCAACAAGTGGCATCATTTCAGTAGAAGCAGTCCATCAGTGGCACCCAGCAATGATGAACAAGTGCAGACACCAACAAGTGACTTCATTTCAGTAGAAGCAGTCCATCAGTGGCACCCAGCAATGTTGAACAAGTGCAGACACCAACAAGTGACTTCATTTCAGTAGAAGCAGTCCATCAGTGGCACCCAGCAATGGTCAACAGGTGCAAATACCAACAAGTGACATCATTTTAGTAGAAGCAGTTCCATCAGTGGCACCAGTAATGTTGAGCAGGTGCAGACACCAACAAGTGACATTCTTTCAGTAGAAGCTGTTCCATCTGTGGCACCCGGCAATGTTGAACAAGTGCAGACACCAACAAGTGACTTCATTTCAATAGAAGCAGTCCATCAGTGGCACCCAGCAATGTTGAACAAGTGCAGACACCAACAAGTGACTTCATTTCAGTAGAAGCAGTCCATCAGTGGCACCCAGCAATGGTCAACAGGTGCAAATACCAACAAGTGACATCATTTTAGTAGAAGCAGTTCCATCAGTGGCACCAGTAATGTTGAGCAGGTGCAGACACCAACAAGTGACATTCTTTCAGTAGAAGCTGTTCCATCTGTGGCACCCGGCAATGTTGAACAAGTGCAGACACCAACAAGTGACATTTCAGTAGAAGCAGTTCCATCAGTGGCACCCAGCAATGTTGAAAAGGTGCATACACCAACAAGTGACATTATGTCAATAGAAGCAGTTCATCAGTGGTACCTAGCAATGATGAGCAGGTCCAGACAGCAGTCCATAATATTCACTATCACTAATCACACTGTTCATCAGAGTTTATAAGCAGAAATTAAACATGTCCTAGTGGCACCAATCATGTAGAAAAAGTGCAAGTAACAGTCCATAATATTCACTATCACTAATCACACAGTTCATTGGCAGAAATTAAACATTTCTAAGTGTCACACATCAATGTTGAACAAGTGCAGGTAACAGTCCATAATATTCACCATCACTAATCAGACAGTTCAGGCATGAACAATAGTTTGAATGCACATACAAATGCTTTTACAAAATTATTCTCAATGCTCTTACACTAAACATACAAATTCTAATAAACACACAAATTATATCAGATAATTGCCATATTAACTATTACAGATACTCAAATATCAGTAAACCTATAATATTTATGGGTGTCAGTGCAAGCCACTACAAACAAATAAAATAATATTTAGGAGATAGGTGGGTAGGATTAGGAAAGGAAAACACACAAAACACACTCACTCATCTTTCATCCACATTAAGTACTACTGTGTAATTGAATAGTGTTAACTGTGTAAATGCAATTCTGTCAAAGGTTAGATGTTCGACATGTGTATCAAGTAGTAGTGGCAGCAATGTATAACAGTCAATAATAGTTAGTCAACGTCATAGCCATCATGTCAAGACCAATGTTTGCCAAGCCAAATCAAAATGTACGGTTGCTGAACAACAGTCAGTGAGCCAAGATATGCAATTACTTCCTCTCTCCAAAAAAAAGTACATACTGCTTAGTGATTTAACAAAGTATGTGTATAGACTATCTTCCTTCTACTTGAGTGTTCAAGTCTGCTATCTTCATCCTCCTTGTTCCATATAGACCAACAAAAAAAAATGCACCTCACTTACTTTACCTCATATCCAACAAAACTCCAATAATCATCAGCATCACATAATCTCAATACTTCAATAATACCTCTTACGTCGATACATATAAATCTTATCATCAATATCATTTACCTTACCTCTTGTCCACCAAAACTTCAATAATCATCAGCTTCACACAATCTCAATACCTCAATAATACCTCTTCAATACGTCGATACATATAAACCTTATTACCAATATCATTTCACTTCCATAACAACTCTTTCCTCTAGTCAGTCTCCTCGAACAAGTACAGATAAAATCCTAATGCAAACCTCATCATCCCATACAATCCGAAGACACATTGTCAACACACAACCTCTGTGTTATCCATCTGACCCAAATCTTCCACTCATTATGAATTATAAACAAAAGAAATGCATACATGACCTCTAACAGACTTAGTTCGAATAACTCTAAGTAATTAAGTACGATTACGGAGTGTGAATGATCATAATACTTCACAGTGTGTACACCACTTCAAGAATTATGGCAAACAGAAGCACACATGTGGAGTATTTCTTGTGTCAAGTGTCACTTCCTATTCAATTGCTCACGAAAAATGCAGTGTAATAACTGTCAATGGTCTAAACCTAGTTTTGGTATGTCATGTCGTTAGCTTCCTTCCTATGAGCATAAATTTATACAGCTTCCATAAAATCTCCAGCTCATGTGACTTTTATCAAGTTTCTTGTACTAATGTCGTTCGTCGAATTATAGCAGTTCATTTTCTTATCATAAAAATATAAGGCACTGAGCGTAAGCAAAACAAGCAATAGCGAGTAAATATACCAGTGGAGAACATAATGTCAACCAGTGGATGCAGCACAATTCCTACAACGAGGCTCTGCCAAGCGAACAATCTATAATTAACACCATACTGTGGCCTACACTCCATGTTCGCACACCATATATCAGCGTTTTTCTATATACCAAATCAAAGAGTAGTTATGACAACAAACAGAAATGTATAAATATGCAATCCATACGCAAAGCAGCAAATATATATCTTACGCAATAAACAGGTCATTAACATCATATCAGCATAAGCAAATAAATGTTCATATGTAATCTTACCCCCCCCCCCCCCCCCCATGAACCATGGACCTTGCCATTGGTGGGGAGGCTTGCGTGCCTCAGCGATACAGATAGCCGTACCGTAGGTGCAACCACAACGGAGGGGTATCTGTTGAGAGGCCAGACAAACGTGTGGTTCCTGAAGAGGGGCAGCAGCCTTTTCAGTAGTTGCAAGGGCAACAGTCTGGATGATTGACTGATCTGGCCTTGTAACAATAACCAAAACGGCCTTGCTGTGCTGTTACTGCGAACGGCTGAAAGCAAGGGGAAACTACAGCCGTAATTTTTCCCGAAGGCATGCAGCTTTACTGTATGATTACATGATGATGGCGTCCTCTTGGGTAAAATATTCCGGAGGTAAAATAGTCCCCCATTCGGATCTCCGGGCGGGGACTACTCAAGAGGATGTCGTTATCAGGAGAAAGAAAACTGGCTTTCTACGGATCGGAGCGCGGAATGTCAGATCCCTTAATCGGGCAGGTAGGTTAGAAAATTTAAAAAGGGAAATGGATAGGTTGAAGTTGGATATAGTGGGAATTAGTGAAGTTCGATGGCAGGAGGAACAAGACTTCTGGTCAGGTGACTACAGGGTTATAAACACAAAATCAAATAGGGGTAATGCATGAGTAGGTTTAATAATGAATAGGAAAATAGGAATGCGGGTAAGCTACTACAAACAGCATAGATAGATACGAAGCCCACGCCTACTGCAGTAGTACAAGTTTATATGCCAACTAGCTCTGCAGATGACGAAGAAATTGAAGAAATGTATGATGAAATAAAAGAAATTATTCAGATTGTGAAGGGAGACGAAAATTTAATAGTCATGGGTGACTGGAATTCGAGTGTAGGAAAAGGGAGAGAAGGAAACATAGTAGGTGAATATGGATTGGGGGACAGAAATGAAAGAGGAAGCCGCCTGGTCGAATTTTGCACAGAGCACAACATAATCATAACTAACACTTGGTTTAAGAATCATGAAAGAAGGTTGTATACATGGAAAAACCCTGGAGATACTAAAAGGTATCAGATAGATTATATAATGGTAAGACAGAGATTTAGGAACCAGGTTATAAATTGTAAGACATTTCCAGGGGCAGATGTGGACTCTGACCACAATCTATTGGTTATGACCTGTAGATTAAAACTGAAGAAACTGCAAAAAGGTGGGAATTTAAGGAGATGGGACCTGGATAAACTAAAAGAACCAGAGGTTGTACAGAGATTCAGGGAGAGCATAAGGGAGCAATTGCCGGGAATGGGGGAAATAAATACAGTAGAAGAAGAATGGGTAGCTTTGAGGGATAAAGTAGTGAAGGCAGCAGAGGATCAAGTAGGTAAAAAGACGAGGGCTAGTAGAAATCCTTGGGTAACAGAAGAAATATTGAATTTAATTGATGAAAGGAGAAAATATAAAAATGCAGTAAGTGAAACAGGCAAAAAGGAATACAAACGTCTCAAAAATGAGATCGACAGGAAGTGCAAAATGGCTAAGCAGGGATGGCTAGAGGACAAATGTAAGGATGTAGAGGCCTATCTCACTAGGGGTAAGATAGATACCGCCTACAGGAAAATTAAAGAGACCTTTGGAGATAAGAGAACGACTTGTATGAATATCAAGAGCTCAGATGGAAACCCAGTTCTAAGCAAAGAAGGGAAAGCAGAAAGGTGGAAGGAGTATATAGAGGGTCTATACAAGGGCGATGTACTTGAGGACAATATCATGGAAATGAAAGAGGATGTAGATGAAGATGAAATGGGAGATATGATACTGCGTGAAGAGTTTGACAGAGCACTGAAAGACCTGAGTCGAAACAAGGCCCCCAGAGTAGACAATATTCCATTGGAACTACTGACGGCCTTGGGAGAGCCAGTCCTGACAAAACTCTACCATCTGGTGAGCAAGATGTATGAAACAGGCGAAATACCCTCAGACTTCAAGCAGAATATAATAATTCCAATCCCAAAGAAAGCAGGTGTTAACAGATGTGAAAATTACCGAACTATCAGCTTAATAAGTCACAGCTGCAAAATACTAACACGAATTCTTTACAGACGAATGGAAAAACTAGTAGAAGCCAACCTCGGGGAAGATCAGTTTGGATTCCGTAGAAACACTGGAACACGTGAGGCTATACTGACCTTACGACTTATCTTAGAAGAAAGATTAAGGAAAGGCAAACCTACGTTTCTAGCATTTGTAGACTTAGAGAAAGCTTTTGACAATGTTGACTGGAATACTCTCTTTCAAATTCTAAAGGTGGCAGGGGTAAAATACAGGGAGCGAAAGGCTATTTACAATCTGTACAGAAACCAGATGGCAGTTATAAGAGTCGAGGGACATGAAAGGGAAGCAGTGGTAGGGAAGGGAGTAAGACAGGGTTGTAGCCTCTCCCCGATGTTGTTCAATCTGTATATCGAGGAAGCAGTAAAGGAAACAAAAGAAAAATTCGGAGTAGGTATTAAAATTCATGGAGAAGAAGTAAAAACTTTGAGGTTCGCCGATGACATTGTAATTCTGTCAGAGACAGCAAAGGACTAGGAAGAGCAGTTGAACGGAATGGACAGTGTCTTGAAAGGAAGATATAAGATGAACATCAACAAAAGCAAAACAATGATAATGGAATGTAGTCTAATTAAGTTGGGTGATGCTGAGGGAATTATATTAGGAAATGAGGCACTTAAAGTAGTAAAGGAGTTTTGCTATTTGGGGAGCAAAATAACTGATGATGGTCGAAGTAGAGAGGATATAAAATGTAGGCTGGCAATGGCAAGGAAAGCGTTTCTGAAGAAGAGAAATTTGTTAACATCCAGTATTGATTTAAGTGTCAGGAAGTCATTTCTGAAAGTATTCGTATGGAGTGTAGCCATGTATGGAAGTGAAACATGGACGATAAATAGTTTGGACAAGAAGAGAATAGAAGCTTTCGAAATGTGGTGCTACAGAAGAATGCTGAAGATTAGATGGGTAGATCACATAACTAATGAGGAAGTATTGAATAGGATTGGGGAGAAGAGAAGTTTGTGGCACAACTTGACCAGAAGAAGGGATCGGTTGGTAGGACATGTTCTGAGGCATCAAGGGATCACCAATTTAGTATTGGAGGGCGGTGTGGAGGGTAAAAATCGTAGAGGGAGACCAAGAGATGAATACACTAAGCAGATTCAGAAGGATGTAGGTTGCAGTAGGTACTGGGAGATGAAGAGGCTTGCACAGGATAGAGTAGCATGGAGAGCTGCATCAAACCAGTCTCAGGACTGAAGACCACAACAACAACAACATGTAATCTTAATAAGTAAACATGAAGGCGCAAGCAGATAAATCACAAAGTATAACCTACATACATATCAGCACAACTAATCAGGTGACAATTATAATTTAAATAAATAAGCACAGCAGACACATAATAAAAAAAATATGACATCAGTGAAAAAGCAGTGTAGCCAAGCGATGCATAATATATACAAATAACAACCCTGTTCACTAATAAAACATTGACAAAAATCAGCAAATGTACGCAAGCACGTCGCTTCACAAGTACATTCATAGGACATGAAATTAGCACAAAGTATGAATCACGTAATTGCGAGCAGCAAATTACGTCTAAAGTACGTACCTAAGTGGAAATATGTTACCTGAAAAAATAAACTCAATTAATAGTTACCTTTTTAGTTTATTAGTTTTTTCTTCGAAATTACATTCTTCCTGAAATTTTCTCCATAGCAAGTCGTCTTAACGTCGGCCACGCACAGAATTTACCTGAAGTTCTTAAATATTTTATACAACCGTATCCAGAAAAATACTGAACGTTAATAACAATTCATCAAGTCACTATAGCTTTATACTGAATTTAATCGGAGAAATTAAACTATGTATTTGTTTACGGCTGACAGTGCATTCGCACTGAGCGCTCGATAAGCTGTAGGCGCGTGACGTTGGAAGCAATTGTTTGCGATCAACGACTGCCTTGTGCGGCGCGCAGACTTGACTGTTGCTTTGAGTATATGCCGCCGCCAAAACACAGCGCGGTATCCTTGTATTCTCTGCATGTTTACGTAAACTGTTGGTTTCTCGAAAGTATGTCATTCCACAAAAATTTTAACGTTTGATATATGATGTATTCCCTTAGAGCGTCGTGATTTAAGAGTTTCTACTTCAACAGTGTTATCATGAATAATTTTGCGAATTCTATATGGACCGTTATAAAGCAGAAAAAATTTGCGACACAAGCCTTTTCCTTTGTGAGACAAACGATGAGACTTAATTAATACCTTCTGACCAACTGACAAAATTTTTAAACGACCAGGACGCTTAGCTGATTTCTCTCTTCTAGCAGCCGCAGATGCAATATTTTGTAGAGCCATGTTCACAACTTCAGAATGCCGCAGTTTCCGCGAAGGCGGAAAAGGAACGATTTCAGATATGCGATTTGTCGGTGCTTTGTTTTTTAATGTCAGTATAGGCGGTAAAGAAGTTGAGTCATTAGGAAGTTCATTCAGGATGTTTTGAAAAATATGAAGATACTGATCCCACGTTCTGCGATTCTGATGACAATAAAGATGACACAATTTATTGATTTCCTTCATCCATCTCTCTGAAGCGATAGATTGAGGGTGAAAAAGTGAAATGAAAATTGATTTAATTTTACGACGCCGTAGAGTACGAAGCCAAATTTTAGAACGAAACTGTGATCCATTATCTGATATAACATTATCAACATGACCAACTTCTTTAAGAAAATGTTTGATGAAAGCGTTAGTTACTGAACGAGCTGTTGCTTTGCGTAAAGGTGTAAAACACACATGTCTTGATGTCAACTCCACTGCTACAAAAATGTACGCAAAACCATTAGTAGAACGAACCACTGGACCGAACAAATCGACTGCAGCCATGTCCTTTAATTTCGCTGGAATGATAGGAAACAACGGTGCTCTGTGAGAAATTGTTGGCGGCTTAGCCTTTTGACATAATTTGCATTTGGCCAGAACAGATCGATTACGCTTTTCCATATTACTGAAGTAGCAATTTTCCCGTAATTTATGAAAGCATTTTCTGGGACCAAAGTGTGCATAACTGAAATGTGTGTACCAAATCAGCTTATTAACCCACTCATCAGGAATACAAACTAACCAAACAGAGTTGTCGACCGATTTTCGTTTAAAAAGAATGTCATTGCGAACTAAATAATGCTGTCTAATCGCTACGCTTTCCTTTCTCCTCCACTTCTCCTTAATGTCCTTCCAGATTGGATCCTTATTTTGCTCCTTAGCGATGTCCTGCAGCGAAGACGAAATAAAGTTCTCAAACGCAACACCTTAAATATACATCAAACAATAATTGTTTTCCTTGCAGTCCTCTTCAGCACTTTGTTTCAAACCCATAGGTGCACGTGATAAAGCATCAGCAACAATATTGGAAGAACCCTGTATGTAAACAATACTAAAATCAAATTCCTGTAGGTACAACGCCCATTGTGACAATCTGCCATGAGTTAATTTTGTCGACATAAGAAATTCCAGAGCTCGATGATCGGTGTAAACCTTAGTATGTCTGCCATACAAAAATATGCGAAATTTTGTGAAAGCCCATACAACAGCCAAAGCTTCAAGTTCCGTAATCGAATAATTCTTTTCTGATTTATAGAGAACACGACTTCCAAATGCAATAGTTTTCTGTACTACAACGTCGTCTTCTTCTATCTCTTGAAATACGTGTGCCCCTAGGCCCTTGTATGATGAGTCCGTCGCCAAACAAAAATCTTTAGGTAAATCCGGATGTGAAAGAAGTGGAGCAGCAACTAAAGCATCACGAAGCTGTTCAAATTCTGACCGAGCTTCCTCATCCCAACACCAATTAGATTTCTTTCCAGATAGTTCACATAAACGAGGTGTGGCCAAATTGTCCAATCTAACAAAGCGTCTAAGAAAATTACAGACACCAAGGAAACTACGAACCTCACGTATTGTGGCAGGAACAGCATAATTACGAATAGCGTCTAATTTTTCTGGATCAGGAAGAATACCTTCTGTAGAAATAATGTGAACGAGAAGTTTCACCTGAGAACGACCAAATTCAGATTTTTCCAAGTTCACTGTAATGCCAACTCTTGCAAAAATACGTAATAATGAATCCAAAATTTTGTTATGCTCACTCCAAGAATGTTTAGCAATAAGAATGTCGTCAACATATGAAGTTATATTGTCACGAAGATAAACAGGTAAAATTTTGTTTAAACTACGAATGAAGGCTGCTGAAGATACAGTATAAAGTCCAAACGGTAATTTACGAAATCACTTTTGGGTAAAATAGTCATATCCGGTTACTTTTTACCGACTCTCTAGATAGATTGATAGTTGAAAAGTTGTTCTGACAGATGCAAAGAATAGTAAAAGAGTAGGCAGCGGTGCAGAAAACTAAAAGGGAAATAGCACCACTACAGCTCGGGGCCCTATGCACGCTACGGCACATATTCACTTAGTGTAGTGAATCCCCTGAGGACCTTAATAGCCGCACATAATATCCAGTTTGTGACTTAGTGGCCAATTTGGTGGGAGTGCGTACATAAATTGATCTAACCATGCACATGGATGTATGTCATTCTTAGAATTACGAAAGATCTTAAATTTCCGAACAGTCAAAAAATGTTTATAGTCAAAGTTTTCGCCTCGTGGCGACAAAAACCTACCGCGTCTGTCCCAGTTCCAATGACGATTATTGTTAAATTCACGTGCCTGGCGCTCTCTTGTTGCATCCCGTAAATGAAACAAATTATTTTCTTCAAACCCCTCTGGTATCTGTGATTCTAAATTTCCTTTGCCGTCTTTTCCTACGATTTCGCCTTCAATTTGTTTGACTTGTTTTTTTTAATGCCTCAAATTGCCTTTCCACGCGTTCATTAAATTTTCCCTGATTTTCAACATGCTTATTTATGTTCTGATACTCTTCGGTTTCTGCAAATGGTAATGGAGCTGTATCATCCGAATCTCTGTCCCCATGTAAACTAAGATTTGTCAATTTATCTGAAATCTCCTCAACTCTTTCCGATAAGTCACCTATTTATTCTTTCTGTTTATTTACGTCTTCCGTAAGTGTCGTGACTCGGGTTTCAGTATTGACACATTTGGTAGTTAACTGTTCATATTGTTGTGTTAGGTTATTTAATCTGTCATTTGGTACGGATTCCTCGATTCTCTCATATATTTCTTCCTTATCTTTTGCACGTTGTATATTTAACTCTGAAAAGTTCTGTACTATCACGCGATCTTTTTCTTCCTGTTCTCTATCCTGTTCCCTTTGTCTAATCTCTACTGCAATTAATCTATTATTGTGAGAATTCAAAATCGGTTGTATTTCTTCTCTGATTTCTTTCTTTAATTCATCTTTCATGTTTTTGAAACATGTCCCTATTCGTGAATCTAACCGTGTTTCCAAAGTTCCAATCTCTGTTTCTAAACGTGTTGCCACTGTTTTTAATTCAGATCCCAAAGTTCCCATCTCCGTTTTAAATTCAGATCGTAACTGTGATCCCAGTGAGTCTAACCGTGATCCCAAATTTAATATTGCACCCATCAACTGCTCCCTATTAACTTGTTCGAAATTCTTTTCGCTCCTAACATTTCCCGCAAAACCAGTTTCCTTCGTCATAGCTGTAAAGCTATCTGTGTTCGATACTATTCCAGAATCTTCTATAGTTAATCTCGTATTCTGTGAATTTTCTGATTGAGAAAAATTTTGAAATGGTTCCGGACTATCTTCCCGACTTATTAAATTGTTTTCCACTTCATTATTCATGATACTGTTTTCCTATGTTGGCGAGTTCGCCACGTTAACAATTTCGTCATTCTCACTATGCATCATTTTTGCCTTTTTCATCGATCGCGTAATCATTTACAAAACATACAAAACTCGTCACTGTACGAAAATTACACACAATGACTCTTTATCTCCAACAATACCATTTACATGAAATGTTTCCCTCAAACACGATTAATCGAACAATAGAAATAATTGCCCTAAATTGTCAAACGCGTATATACAAGACATCAAAAATTAATTTTTGAAAAGTACCATTAGAAGAATGCCAATTACCAGATCTACACATGCAATATAGACTACAATTACTAAACTACAAATTACTACAACAATACTACTGTCTACTATTTTTACAATCAGAAGATTCCAAGGGACGATCCGAATCAGCGGTCGCCACGTGCATGGGGGCTTAATTATTAATTTGAAAATCTTTTTTTATTTTTCGTAACTGTATGTCCGATTGCGCTGTTTCGTAAACGGTTGGCCCTGACTAGTATTTGTACGCAATCTGACTGCATAGAACAACAACAAGAATGAAATGAAAATTTCCGTTAATACAATTAATTAATTAAGTCCCCAGCAACTATAAAACCTACGAAACCAAAACACAAGTGTAACTGTTCTGTGTGTGGAAGTGTGACTCAACGTACACATCTGGCACGGTTCTTCTTCAATAAGACAAGAAATTTCAAATACCATTTATACTAACGTGATAAAAAAAAAATTAGAAATACTATAATTGCGCAAGAAACCCAGAATTACACTCTAATACAAGAACACACGCCAGATGCTTTGTTGACTGAACCTGTAATGACGCTTTATTTAAGACATAGAGATAATAAAAAGAAAAGGAAATTTTTTTTTTCTTTTACCTTCATATATTGACGAAAATCACTCTAATCATTACAATATATCTCCACACCGACTCTCTACTACCACATCTCAACAAGAACTCTCCACCACGACCTCTCGACAAGCACTCTTCACTACCACATCTCAGCAAGCACTGACTACTACGAGTTCTCAACAAGCACTGACTACTACGAGTTCTCTCCAAGCACTGCCAGTGGAGGCGGCTGAATAATACTCTTTGGCGCAATCTCTGGCGCTGTGGCTCAGTGTAGCCACCTTTCACATTTTCTCTCACATTTTCATTATGTCTTCTCTCTTTGACTCTGTCTGGCATTGTCCCCAAATCTCCTCCACCGTCAATGTTACTCTGCTACTCCCTTTCAGAATAAAAACCGCTAATATTTGCGTCTGCCAAAACTTTGGTGATGTCTGAGGCAGCTGGTTCCCTACTATCCTCTCAGTCTGCTAAAGAAGAACATATTCGTCTTTCTTCGTGCTCCGACAGGAGATTTTCCGCCGGTTCCCTTCTTTCCAATTCTAGCAGGGCATGTTGCTTGTATAAAACGAATTTTATAGTCCAGTAAAAGTTTAACAGTTCATTTATATATTTCGACACATTTATATACTTTGACACCTATAAACAACAAATAAGCACGGAAGATATAAGGTTAACACAAAATTGTTCGCTTCACACTTTTTCTGGATAGATCTTTCATCGATTGCAATTCATGAAAATCACCAGCCTTATAATTTGTGTCTTAAAAGAATAAAATTGTTATTAGAAATATTGTATTGAATTTGTAGTCTTTTCAGTTCTACAATATTTTTCACTCGTTCAAGTTCTTTTTTATCTGTTTTTCTAATTGCAGTACCTCTCTGAGCATATCATTTACATAGAGACAGCGTGTCACAAAGTTTCATTGGTGAAAAAATGCTGAATAAAAAGATAGTTTGGTGATCTCCGAACTCTTGCGATAAGTCTAGAAACCTTATCGTGAGATCACTGTGTCAGTTTACATTTACGCCTCAGACCAGATTTTATGTGCACATTTTATATGCCTACATAGTTTAACTTTTGACCGTCTGGATTTCGGTTACAAATTATGACATCGGAGTAAGTTTCAATGTTCCTCGAGAACATCATCTTAAGAACATATGATAAAATCTTTTATTATTTGCCACGAATATAAATCAGACAAGCCGCCATCCCTAACATTGGCACTTTCGATACCAAAAAATCATAGCTCTTTGGGTGTACCTTGATGAAGGATAGAGATTTTACCAAAATTATGGTATTATTTTGGTGAGGGGGAGGGGGGGTTCTCAGGTCCAGCCTATGGACCAGCGGTGCTTTTATAAGCTGCCTATCGTCCAATCTAGACGACACATGATGCTAAGAACTAAACTATTTGCTTAATTTGCGTGAATTGGAGAAAGTGAACAAAATTTAAATTTTGACCCTGTACTGTATTCCCGCACAGTATTCCCGTTTTTCCGACGGGTATGTAAGGTGTTTCAGCAAGAGCGTGCCAAAATATAACAGGACATAGAGAATGCTCCATTGAACAGTTTGAGATAGGGAACGTGGGGTCGTAGAAATATTTTCTAGTCGCTGGGCTGGAAGGGGAGGTTTCTATTCCATGGCCTGTGAGGACACCTAATCTGAATCCCCTTGATTGTTTCCTACGGGGATATCTAACGTCACTTGTGTATGAGACCCCAGTGGATGTGTATGAGACCTCAGTGGATATGCTGTGATGTGGCACGAAATACACCAGGGATATTTGTCAGGGTGCGTCAGAATCGTGTTCGCCGATGTCATACTTGACCTGATGTTGATGGCCGTTAGTTTCAGCACATTTTGTAAAATATAGCACAAATGGTATGTTCATTGTATTGTCGCAGCAGAAGCTGAACAACACCGTGGTGTAGTGGTTATAACATTAAAGTGTTGCCAGAAGGGTCGTGAGATCAAAACTCACATGGATTGTACGATTTTAATTTCTATATTCGGCTCGAGTACCTTCTAGAAGTATCCACAAAGGTTAGGAATCAGTGTACTAGAATATTCTGTAGCTGTACGTATAGTGGCCGGAGGCAGTTCGCTCCGCGCTCTTGTTTGTGCAAGTGCTGAATAAACCTTCGTTTGTGAAGTTAGTGCTGGTCATTCATCTAATTACACCGTCTTCTACGTGACAATATCAATGATGGTATTTGCAGATAACTAAACTAAATTTAAAAGTACACAGTAATGTGATTTTATTCCTATTATCTCCTTCCTATTCCTATTCCTATTATATCCTTTGACCCTGGGCTCCTGACATCAAATTGTTTAGTGGAGCATCCTCTAAGTCCTGTTAAATTTTGGCACGTCTTTAAACAAACAAACTGTGTAAATTGTCGCTAGGTAAAAGGATATCTAAAACAGTTAACCTTTATCTATGTCATCAACAGAATCCGCACATGGCATTTTGGAAGATATTATCCGAACTGGTGGTACATAATAGATGGAATTACGGAATTAGCCTACCTTGGAAGCAAAATGGCGCGTCATACAAAATGGATGAGACAAGAAGCAGACTAGTACAGACACTCCTCTGTAAAAGAACGCTACTGCTTTTAAACAAAGGCGTGAGCGAGAAATATCTGAGAATGTACGTCTGGAGGACAGAACTTTAGGGTTTGGAATCGTGGAGTGTGGGAAAAATTTAATCATTCGAGATGTGGGAATACGGAAGTATGTAAAAGATTCTAAGGAGCCTGATAAGACATCAGGTTCCCCCAGACTAGGGTAGCAAAGGAAGATGTAGAGAGCCGGAATGGTAGAACGCCTGTCAAAATATCAGCGAATAGTTTTCCCTGACTGCAGAGTGAACCGTAGTGGAAGACCTGTAGGAGAAGCCAGATTATAACATTTTCAACAAACAACTGAGGACCTTAAATGCTACTCTGAGAGCGAGAGGCTGCCACAGGATCTGAAGCTGTGGCGGCCAAATGAAATCAGCCATAAGAATGATGACGGAGAAAAAAGTGCGTGCTCTCCTTACGTTATTAGATCATACCTGTGATGCCTTTTACTGATATGACTACGAGAATATTGCTCACTTTTTAATGGTAGTGGCGTAAATGCATAACGTATGACCATAAAATAATGACAGAGTCGAAAAAATATTGGACAGATGTTAACGTCAATTAGCTGGACACCATCTAGGAACTACGTATCTTCACTGTAAAGCTTTTATGAGAGAATATATTCTGGCCCATTCCGGTTGCACTCATAGAGCCGGATGTATATTCTGAAAACGTCGAATGATGCTACCGAAGACGTCTAAAAACACAGTATGAGATTCGGGATAACCAGGCGATAAGGTCCGAGCATTCGATTTGGGTTTCCAGGTATGTGAGTGACACAAGGATATTTTAAGTATGTTGCCGTCGACGGCAATTGTACGTTAGGGACATGGATAGCGTCAGCAGTGCCTATGGGAACTGTAATAGGACCGCTCTCATTTAGGCGGACAGGGTGAGCAGCAATTTTCGACTGTTTGCTGATGATGCTGTGGTTAAATGTTCAAATGGCTCTGAGCACTATGGGACTTAACATCTGAGGTCATCAGTCCCCTAGAACTTAGAACAACTTAACCTTAACTAACCCAAGGACATCATACACTTCCATGTCCGAGACAGGATTCGAACTTTTGACCGTAGCGGTAGCTTGGTTCCAGACTGAAGCACCTAGAGCCGCTCGGTCACTCCGGTCGGCTGCTGTGGTTAGAAGAAGGTGTTATCTTTGAGTGACTTAGAATTTCTGTGTGTTGTGATGAATGGGAGCTTGCTTTAAATATAGATAAAATGGAAGTTAAGACATATGAGTAGGAAAAACAACCTCGTGATCCTGGAATACAGCGTTGGTAGAATGCCGTTGGACTCAGTCATATCGATTTAATACTAGGCGTAACGTTGTAAAGCGATATGGGATGGAATGAGTACGTCAGGCTGTTAGTAGGGAATGCGAATGCTTTGCTTCGATCCACTGGGAGAACTTTTGGAAAGTGTGGATCTCCAAAAAGCAGACGGCATGTAGAAAGCTAGGTCCACAAATTCTTCAGTACTTTTAGAGCGTTTGGGATCCCCAGCAGGTCGGATTAAAGCAAGAGATCGAATCAGTTCAAAGGCATTCTGTTAGATTTGGTACCTGTACGTCCGATCAGCACTCCTCTATTACGGAGATGATTCGTGAACTCAAATGGGAATCCCTAGAGAGAAGACATCCCTCTTTTCGCAAGACAATAGTGTGGAAAATTTAGCCGGCCGGTGTGGCCGTGTTGTTCTGGGCGCTTCAGTCTGCAACCGCGTGACAGCTACGGTCGCAGGTTCGAATCCTGCCTCGGGCATGAATGTGTGTGATGTCCTTAGGTTAGTTAGGTTTAAGTAGTTCTAAGTTCTAGGGGACTGATGACCACAGATGTTAAGTCCAATAGTGCTCGGAGCCATTTGAACCATTTTGAACGGAAATTTAGAGGGATGACATATGAGGCAGAATGCAGAGCGATTATACTGCCGCCAACATACATTTCGCGTATGGGCCACGAAGATAAGATACGAGTAACTCGGGATCGTAAGGAGTGTTTCTGACGAGTGGAACAGAAACAAAATGACCGGTAGTCCTATGTGCAGTCCTCCGCCATCCACCGTACGGTGGCTTGTAGACGTAGATGAAATAAATGCTTTAATTTCGTCCATTTATAAAGTTTTAATTTTAATCTTCAAAAATAAAATTGAGTAATTATTTTTTTCGATTATTGTCAGGTGTATGTCTGCAGTTCCGATGAATCGAAATCTCTGAGCAGCAGTGCTGTAGCACCGCACTAGGTGGTCCAAAACGAGTGAGCGCAGCCCAGCAACAGCGTGCACTGTCGTGCGGTAATCAGTTTTCTGCATTTGAAGAAGAATAAGGTTGCAGTCCATAAGGTAGTGGAATTGTATGGCGACACTTTTATTAGGTGGCGCAGGCACTAGTTGGGTGTTCAAATGTCTGAGTAACCAAGTGGCAGGTCCTCTGTCTGTGAGGATATAGTAGCCGCAAGGGAAGAATGCATGCCATGATGTTCAAAGGCTAGTGAATCACCGTATCACAGTGAAGCTGATAGTGGAAAAGGAGAAAATCGGTGGTGGATCAGTTTTCAACACCTTATACAAAGAGGGCCACCCACTGGGTTCTGCGACTGCTCACCTGCAAGAGCCCGGAGAGAAAAGGCAGCTACAGAAAGTTGAGGCTGTGCCGGCGCAATCCAGCTGTGTTCGTCAATCATGTCATCACTGTGATCTGATGATGGAATCATCTCTATGACGCGGAGAGAACAATCAAAGTGAGCAGTGAAACCATGTGGAATCACCACTGCCGAAAATGTAGGAGACGCAGCCATTATAGGGCTTGGTAATGTTAGTTTTATTTGGGATTACCATTGCGTGGTTCAAGCGGATTATGCTCGTAATGGCCAAACCATCAGAGGAGTCTACTACGCAGATCTGTAGATAGAGTTCAGGAGGCTGTCAAGACGAAGCGTCGCAGGGAGGTGCTATAGAGGTTCTTTTTACCCGTGACAGCGTCTCATCTCATTCTGCACGTCGTACTCACGCATTCTGCTTGCTTGGGATATTAAATTTTACTTTACCTTTCTCTACGTCTCTTATAAGGGGTCCAGTTCCTCCTTTTCCCTCTGATGAAGAACTTATTGCGTGTTCGGCATTTCCGGAATGACGACGAGGTGACTTGAATGCTGCGAAAGTAATGAAATCTGAACTTTCAGAGTACGCCTTAAACAAAATTAAATACGTGAAAAGAATTGGTCAGGTTTTTAAGTACGCGTCATTCACCATTTGACAGAATTTATTTCCACTTAAAAAAGCACTACATTTAATAAGAGAAAATTTTTTCAGCTTAGAAACAGTTACATTAAACAACAAGTAGAAGAAATTATCAAAAAAAAAAAAGAACACCAGTAACAGTTATGAAAGGAAACAGGGCCTTTTCTCAAATCATAACTCTTCAGAGACAAGCCCATAAAACTGGAAACGTCTAATGTCAAATTACGACCACATGTTATCATCATTTAACGCAAAGGCTGTATATTAACAAAAGGCAAAAGGCACAGGTTGGGAGAACAGTAACTGGCGTAATTAGTGAAATATAATTTTCCATAACCTTTGGCGAGAACATTGCACAGTTGCCCCAGTGAGCTCACTCAACATTTAAACAACTGAGGCGCAACGGCCTTAAATTTTAGAACAAAAAAATATAAAATAAATAAATATATATGAAATGTGAGGACGAGGCACTGCCTGCATATCTCTGCCGAGAAACAAATTCTGGCGCCATAGCTAACCTCAGATCTCAATGAGTGGAAAGCAAATTTAATTTTTGGCGGTGCAGTCTTTTCTTTGCCCCCTTTAAAAATTGCAGTATTAACTCTTCTAAACAGTGCAAGACCGGTCACATCTAACAACGCGCGGCTAGAATGTTCGGCAGAGATGAATCCCTTAAGCACAAGGTTTAAGTCATGTATTGCCTATAATACGCTTTTCCTCTTCAAGATTTTTCTGCTAACACGAAACACAACAAATAGAGCCCACCACGGTGGTGATCTGACAAAATATGGAATAAATAAAGACAATCTGTTTGCATGGAGTTCACTGCGCATACGATATACAGTCAACTGTTGGCAAACCAAGTGCGATGTGCCCAAAGACAGTGCAGTTACAGTCACCGACATTTAAAGAAACGGAGGGGGGGGGGGGGGGGGGAGTTTGCCTGTCAAATAAACTACTATACCAATGGACTGAGCAAACACCAACATGCGTACCTTCCCATACTAATTCAGTAAAAAGTTAGCCAAGTTTAGAAATATGTCACATAGTTAAAACAAGGGGTAATAAACTGGCATAGAATAACTGTTCGTTTCTGTCCTTAAAATGAGTAAAACAGCGATTGCATGAAAAACTTAATAGGTTACAATTACATAACGAAGCGAGTGGCAAACTTCTCTGATGCTCTAGACCTTTAGAATGAGGAAAACGGCTGTTACATGAAATAGTTAACAGATTACAACTACGTAACTTAGCGAGCGGCGACTTCCTCGGCGAAGATTGTGCAGACTGGCGTGGCATGTAGGAGAACAGCTGCAATCGCACAAAGGTCCAAGAGTCCCGTAAGGGGGAATACCATACCGTTGATAGACCAAAGGCGTGTCTAGTTCCAGGCCACCACTGCACGCTCAACACTGCCGCAGTTACAGAGCTCAGTCAGAAGGTTAAACTTGAGTCAACGTGGGTATCACACAAGATAGCAGGAGAGAAAAATAATTACAGAAGTACTGCCGAGCATGAACTACGAAACATAAACAGCCAGAAATCTGCAACTAAACTCGGCTCTTTTACGACTTAGAAAGGCACCGAGAACGAGACTGGCGCGGCAGTGAGACTATTACACGCCCGGAACAATCACGCTTACTTGCAAAAGTCTAGGAGCCAAAATACGCACTACGCGAATAAGCAAGACGGGGGCTTAATTATGCGGCTACAAATCAGCTGCCATGTGCAACTAGATGACTACACGGCAGATTAATCAATCGAGGAAAACATTGACTAAGCTCTACACTTAGAAAGGGAATGAATGGGGAAAGCCGTTCCACACACAGAAGCTTCCCAATGTGAAAAGTCAGTATCCCTCACCACAAATTGGAGCCGCGTGATCCCCTTGGCACCGAGAGAGAAGGACGCCTCCGCCCGACCACCACCGGTCCCAGATCACTACTCACCGCGACAACGCGTCGCTTGCCCGATAGCAACACGGCTACCACGACCCCTAGATGAACGGCGTACTCTATACCGCAGCCGCGAACGCATTCAGACGAGGCAGTCAAAATGTAGGTGGAAACGGAGCCGACACGGGTCAAGTAGGCTTGTGCAACTATGGTCACCGCCGAATTATTCGCCGTCTCTCTCATTAGAGGGTAAATCAGTAGGGAAGAGATAACGCAGTCACGAAGTTTCTTGACCGAAGCGCAGGCTTAGCACCGCGAAATGGCTATTGGAAAACTGCAAAGGAACAGAAAAATAATTGGTCATCGGAAGATTTGATTCAACATGTGGATGAGTCAAAATAACCTTCTGCGTCCGTCCGCGGTGGTCTCGTGGTTCAAGGCGCTCAGTCCGGAACCGTGCGACTGCTACGGTCACAGGTTCGAATCCTGCCTCGGGCATGGATGTGTGTGATGTCCTTAGGTTAGTTAGGTTTAAGTAGTTCTAAGTTCTAGGGGACTGATGACCTAAGATGTTAAGTTCCATAGTGCTCTGAACCATGTGATTTTTTTTTTTTTTTTTAATGGACTTGTAGTCCGGGATGATATGTTACAATACAGCATCACCGGTCTATTGCGGTCTAACTATGCTGGTGAGGCAGTAAATTTCCACAGGGCAGTGACTCCGTCACTGCAATTCACTTTGGAGGTGTGGCGGTGGGACTTGTAGTCCCGTACCACCCTCTGACGGTGATAGTACTACATGAGTCAGGCAGAAGAATTTTGCCTAACATGGGCAGGTGAAGGCGTGGCGGTGGGACCTGTAGTCCCGTACGCCTTCTGCGAATTTAAAAGCAAAAATGTTAACATTATGACTGCAAGAAGATTCTACTGTTGAAAGCAGAGGAGAGAACCCATGGGTAGAGAGATACGCTGAAGTCCTTTACGAGTGGGAAGAGCTATTTCATGACATGATAGAAACAAACTGGGAGTCGATGAATAGTACGTTGCCCTCGACAGTAAGTGTTCATTAGAGACAAGGGATTCGTCAGGAGTGCTCGAGGGAAGTATGATAGGACCGTTATTATTCTCTGCATACATAAACAATCTGACGGACAGGGTGAACAGCGAGGTACAGTTGTTTGCTGATGATGCTGCACTATACGGGAAGGAGTTGTCATTCAGTGACTGTAGGAGGATACGAGACGACTTAGACAGAATTTCTAGATTGTTGATGAATCTCAGCTTGCTGTAAACGTAGAATAAAGGAAGGTACCGCTGATGAATTGGAGAAACATTTCGGTAATGGTCGAATAGAGTACTAGTAGCCAGCTTTTCGACACAGTCTCTTCGATTCAACATCTAGGCGTAATTATAAAGCGATATGATATGCAACGAGCACGTAAGGATACCGGTAGGGAAAGTCATTGTTGACATCTGTTTATTGGGAGCATTGTAGGAATTCTGGTTCTTCTGTGAAGGAGGCCACGGGCAGAACACTAGTGCTACCTAATCTTGAGTACTGCTCAAGCGTCTGAGACGCCCATCAGCTAAGCTTAAAAAAGACCCCGAAGCAATTCAAAGGCGTGCCGCTAGAATTGTTTCCTATAGGTTTCATAAACCCACGATTAAAAAGATGCTCCGTGAACTGAAATGGACACCCCTGGAAGGAAGACGACATTCTTTCAACGGAACACCATTAAGAAAAATTAAGAAACCGACATTTGAAGCTGACTGCAGAATGATTCTACTACCTCCACTGTTCTTTTCACGTAAGGACGACGAAGATAAGATATAAGATATTTGGGCTCATACGGAGGCCGCTACGGTCGCAGTTTCGAATCCTGCCTCGGGCTTGGATGTGTGTGATGTCCTTAGGTTAGTTAGGTTTAAGTAGTTCTAAGTTCTAGGGGACTGATGACCATAGAACTTAAGTCCCATAGTGCTCAGAGCCAATAAAATAAATATTAAAAAAATACGAAGACATACACTCCGTCGCTCTATTTGCGAGTGAAACAGGTAAGGAAATTACTACGAGGGTTACAAGCTCTCGCCACCGCTCACCATACGGTGCTTTGTGGAATATGTATGCACACGTAGATGTGGTTATAAATATTATATTAAGTCAAACAGAACTCTGGCAGACTTCGATCAAATAAGGCGAAAGGCACAAACAACATTCCATCGTAATTTATAAATTTGTAAGAGGCAGGACCAAGAAAACGACGGTTCAAATTAGTATATTGATTTTGTGAGTCTGAAATGTACCATCATAATATCTCCACAATCCCAAAGAAAATAAGTACAGATAAGTCCGAGAACTATCGCACAGTCGCTTAACAGCTCTTGTGTCCTAGTTGATGACGAGGAACACATATTGCATTGAAGATTGAGTTAGTGGAGAAGGACCATCAACAGTAAGGTATTTTTATTTTAGGTAAAAATTCTTTTCCTGCAGTATTTATTTACTCGTAATGATACAAGGTACTGGATGGCGTGTTACCAATTGGAGGCGTACCTATGAAGACGGTGTAATTGGTATAATATTATTCCTTACGTCTGTGGTGGTCTACGTCTACGTACGGCACATTATTATTTCATCCTAGCTTGTATGACGTGCCCATATTGCATCTTGGAGCATAAATTTTGCTTGTATTTTGCTGTGTTATGGTCACATAATTCATATGTGCTTTTCATTTGAGTGCTTTTGTAAAACTATATTTGACAGTTTTAGCTTCAGAGATGCAATATGTTTCCACATGGGATTCCTACTTCACAGAAAGACAGTGTATACGTTTAATTTTTCAGAGGTGATATTTTGTGGTTTTTACGTAAATGATAAATATTCTATTGTTTTCTTTTGAACGGGATAGCTTACCCTTTCTGTTTTATAATGCCAATAAAGCTTTACGAGTTTTACGGTTTACTGAGGGTGTCTACCGTATTTCAGTAAATTTCTATTTCTTCCAAAATGTTCATTGTACCTCCTTTAGCTCCTGTGTGTAGAATTTTTAGGCCGTTTTCAGTATTTTCTCCATTATGTTTTTGCTTTTTAAACACAAGTAAAATGTGGATTGGTTGCTTTCCGATACGAAGTCTATTGCAATCGTCACAAAGCAGCTGGTAGATGCTTGGATTTGAAAAATTGGAGGTATTGTTTTCTGTTGATCTTATTTTGGCCTTCAAATTGTTAATGGGCCAAAATGCTGATTTTGTTTCCTTTTCTTGCAAACGTTTTTCGACTTTTACGATATTTTGCCAATGTATGATGCTGTGAAATCACTGGGTTTATTTATGATTTTTTCCTTCTCTTTTTATTGTTGTATCTTTACGTATGCCACGTGGTTTTGGTTCTGTATGCTGTACGTATCATTTTAGCGGCGTGTTGCGGGAACACTAGAAAAGAAATTGTTGAACAGAAAATCAACAAGCTTTGCAACTGCAGTTCCAATTTCTCTCTCTCTCTTTTTCCTTTTCTTCTGTGAAAAGTGTATACGATTACTGCTCGTGTGTGTCATGTGAGGGGCTTAGATCAGGTACGCATTCTCTGGATATAAATTCGCTATTTTTGAATAAACTTGCAAGCCTTTAATTATGATCGCTAGCCACCCCCTACACTCTGGGAGCAGTCCACTCATCGAGGCTGGCGCGCTATCGACCGAACGTTTACCCCTACCGGTTGCGGCGCGCTGCCCGGAACACACGCCACAGGCCGCCGGCCGCCGCCGTCACTAAACCTCGCTACGCCTCGCAGCGCCGCTTCGAGCCCGACAGGTAATCCCACACAACGTCCCGCAACCGCTCTGTGGTCACAAATGATTACTGCTCGAATCACGTGCTCTCATATATGTAATCCCTGCTGGAAGCCACTTCCGCGAAATTTCATATTGTCTATATAATTACATTTGCATTTGCAGAAGTTCACTTACTTCAACCCTTCCCCCGCCTTTCCCCACCTCCTTCCCCACCATTAAGCCATCTGTCCCAAACGTCTACATCGAATTAATAGCAGGGAAACCTGTCCTGATGATAAACTACAATGGGGAACAGTACGAGCCACTCTTAAGGCTAACGTAACTCGTCGTGGCAACTCATTGAATCTAATGTTTTTTTCTTTTATCACTTATTTTCGTTGCTATTTTCTCATTCTATAACGTACGGTGAGCCTGCATAGGCGTACAAAATGTCGAATGGTTTTGATACATGTTTCATTTTCCAGTGCAAGGTGCCATCGTCCCCCGTGGTCCATTATGGAGTAATAAAATAATTACGTTTAAAGTGGTTTCCTACGTGATCTACGTTACTAAGGACTATCTTTGTAACAGGCCTGTAACGTTCGACCACCGAAACGTCGAATGCAAAACAATGCAACAACCGTCACATTCGTGGGTACTTTGTGTGACTGCAGAAACAGTTCTATGCTAAAATGTGAGAGGGAGCTAAGAAACAAATTGTTAAAAATGAGTAACTGACGTACTTAGATACTACTATTATTTATTTATTAACCTACAATATACGAATAATTTGTGCTCATCTTTACGCTTCCATTTTTCAAAAAATGGTTCAAATGGCTCTGAGCACTATGGGACTTACCATCTGTGGTCATCAGTCCCCTAGAACTTAGAACTAACTAACCTAAGGACATCACACACGTCTATGCCCGAGGCAGGATTCGAACCTGCGACCGTAGCGGTCATGCGGTTCCAGACTGAAACACCTAGAACCGCACGGCCACACCGGCCGGCCCACTTTTCAGAAGAAAGGTTTTTGAATAGCTCTGAATCACAATAAAACAAAATATCTGTTGCTTGTATGTGCGGGTTAGCGTCTTCTCGCTTTCAAGTACACAATTCAACATTATCTCGCTGTGCTGCTCTGCTATTACAATCAGCAAAGCCGTTCAGAAAGTGCGTCTCGCCCAACCATTCATCGGTAAATCCCTCCATTCTGCTGCATTACAAACTCTGACGAACTAACAGACCCGAAACAGAACTGTGCTGTACAGAAAACTATCTTGAGGCAAAGAATAATGTTTTCACCAGCAATTACCGTGAGAGAATGGAACAAAATTATTTCCAAGTAACACAGTCAAATCGTACCATCCACGTTTGTACTGTCACGCTGATAGTTTCGTTGCACTACGTATACAAATATTAACCGTGTAAGAAATCGAACGAGGTGCAATTGATCCTAAACGAGCCGTCGGCGGCGAAGGGGTCCTTATACTAAATTACACAGAAGCTATCTCTGAACAACGTTTGAAATTTTGTGGTGGATTGGGTCACCTTCTATGGTTTATCACACAGCCATATCACCTATAATTTACCTTCAAGTTGGATGTTGGCGAGTTAGTTACCGAAAACTTAATGAAAAACACAGATAGATTGATTAGATCACATATTTTACATATCCTTATTACGTCAAACACTTCTCTAAATTGAGCTAGATATTTTGTAAAATATTATAACACACGGGAAGTATAGTCACTACTCGTACCTTTACGTATCATCCAAGATAGGATCGCATTTTTCATGGAGTGATACAGTATAAAATTTACAATATCTCAGGCATTTATCAAGATTTTACTTTTTTCAAAGCCTGTTTTGCTATGATACCATGAATATCTGGTGGAAGGTGTTTTGTACCCCGCTATTAATTGTGCAAACTACTGATGATAGTTTGTGGCAGCCAGCGAGGTGACTAGCCATTTGTGTAGCTCCTTCCACTGGGCATATTTTGTTGCCCCGGCAGGCACACAACTAACATTTGAGTTATTACACCGCTGCAGGAAACGTTGAGTGCTTATAAAGATCTTCCACCCAATAACTACGGTGTCGCGTTGAAACAAATAATTACCTAAAAGGGAAATGGAAATCGTGACTCGTGGAGGTTTTGCCGTACTCTCATTCCAATTAGTAGTCACAGCCTGATAACACAGTTCATTACAGACAAACGATTTGTAGAAAGTACCTTTGACGGATGAATACGTGATGTATGTTCGTTAAGATATGTCCGTTACTTCAACGGTCCTTCATTCTATCAATGAATGGCTCTAAAATTTAAAACTATGGATTAGTGTTAACGTTAACAATGCATTTTTCACAGCTACTAACACCTTTTATTTGTTTATCAGACACCTTGTTTGCTCTCGTAACATGCTATGTGCTGTGAGAAACTTGGCGGAAGCTGCAAACAATCGATGGTGCTCTGTGGCTACGCTCGTAGTCGCTGGCAGGAGGATAGTCCACTGTAGCGGCTGTCACCAGCAAAGGAACAACGTCACAGCGAATAGCGTGCCATCCAATCAAGTATATTATATCGTCCTACATAAAATTTTAAAACATTTAATACCAGCTCCGTATGATCGCACAAATGTTTGCCAACTGCCTTTCGTTATGAACCACAATGAAACTGCCTTATTCATAAACACTAATTTAATCTTATAGCTAGCTAGGTACTTTA